>NC_049198.1:61935551-62223934 GCF_009769625.2 Cygnus olor | reverse complement strand
AGAGAGGAAGGGAGGAAATTTCTGGATGACCAGATGACAAGTTTTGCACTGAACAATGTTAGAAGTGGTACAGGTGTTCATTTGGGTGGTCAAAGCAGTATCTTCTTGTACCCCCCCAGTGCATCCCTGGTCCACTGCTCTGGAACATCCCTGCGTTGACAGAAATGCTCCTCTGAGTTTCATCCTTGGTTTATTTCTTGCCATGTCGTACTTATTTTTCATTGTATCAACACTGTCCTTAAATAGTTCTTCTCCCTCACAGGTATTCATACCTAGTTGTGTTTATGAAATAGCCTTTTCTATCCTCAGCTTTCATTTTGCTAGACTAAATAGCCCTAAAAATATAAGAAATAGTGCCATGAAGGGCATAAATCTGAAAGTAATATTTCTGTAACTTTATAGTCTACTGCCTCCTGCAGCCTTTATTTGTATTTATTTCATTCTTCCCCAAGCAGAGTACCCCCTTAAGTATTGCAGACATGATTACTAGTCCAGTCCATTTCTATTTCTGTAATATTTGGTTTCACGCCTTGCATTGGTAATGCCGTTCTTCCAGCATGCTGTCTGAGCTTCTCGCATTAGTATAAAAACATTTTGGTTATTTCTTTCTGGTCACACTCTAATTCTTCAATGAATTATATCCAGCTTTTTCATTGATGCTTCTACCTGCAAGACTTCTGCTGTTATCCATATTAGTCTTCATTTTTCTCATCATCTTTCTTTCTCTGCTTCCTTTTCATCTACTGTTTTACCCTTTCACACCTGGGGTTTCTATAGGAAATCTAGATTTGGAGGATACACAGACTTCCTGACTATGCTCCCTTCGTTTAGAATTCTTATCACTCGTGGCAATCTCCATTCCCAAAAGCTCATGCCCATGGCCCCAGGCAGGGTCCATCTGCCAGATAGGGCTGCTTCTCCTGCACAGGTAACCTTCCTCATCCTATTGCCCTTTCACTGCTCCATCTCTAGGACAAGATGCCATTTTTAAGCATCTTCCCTTTTCATTCCTGATCTGTTTGTGGGGGATCTCATGCTGCCATTTGTCTTGGTGGGAAAGCTCACCATGGGTCCCATCAGGACTATTCGCTCACCTTACACATGCAGCCACATCCCGTCCTTGTTCCTGGGGGTCGGTGACTCCTTTCTGGGGCTGCTCTGGCACCAGCCGGACCCACTCCTGATGAAGGACTCCTAAAGCCACAGGTCCATTGCTACCCAACAGTGCCAGTGCTCCCTATTGCCACAGCATTAAGCCCTGGGCCATTGGTGATCTCTGTGTCCTGCATTTCCCAGGACTAACAAAGGGCTCTTCCCTCCCCTCCACTCTTTTCCAAGAGCAGGAGCTGAGGAGTGCAGGCACCAAAGGGTGACCCAGTGCTGGGTGTGATTCCCACCCCACAGCTGTTCCTGCACAGCACAGCCGATGTGAGCTGGGTGCTCGGCTCAAACCCACACAGCAATGTCTCAACAGGGAGAGCGTGACTGTACCTCATATCTGCACCACATAGACGGTGCACACCTGGGTGTTATTTTCCAAGAACTGCTAACAAAAGGTCCCTGCTTAAGACACTACTCACTCCTCTGACACCAAGAAGTCTGTTGAGTATGAGTAGAAGCATCTGACTCTTCATAATTCCTTCAGGGTTGTTCAATTGTGTCTGATAACCAGCTTTACTCATTATATATATATATATATATATATACACATATATATATATATCCTTTACAGTCATTTTTGTTTAATTAATTTACAAGTTTGGTGTTTCATTATTCTTTTGAGAAGGGACTTGTCCAATGAATGAAGGAAAACCATGCTTAGGCAATGTTCCCAAAACCCAAACAAACAAACAAAAAAAACATTCTGTTCAATCGTGAAAATAAAAAGGGAAGGGAAGGGAAGGGAAGGGAAGGGAAGGGAAGGGAAGGGAAGGGAAGGGAAGGGAAGGGAAGGGAAGGGAAGGGAAGGGAAGGGAAGGGAAGGGAAGGGAAGGGAAGGGAAGGGAAGGGAAGGGAAGGGAAGGGAAGGGAAGGGAAGGGAAGGGAAGGGAAGGGAAGGGAAGGGAAGGGAAGGGAAGGGAAGGGAAGGGAAGGAAGGGAAGGGAAGGGAAGGGAAGGGAAGGGAAGGGAAGGGAAGGGAAGGGAAGGGAAGGGAAGGGAAGGGAAGGGAAGGGAAGGGAAGGGAAGGGAAGGGAAGGGAAGGGAAGGGAAGGGAAGGGAAGGGAAGGGAAGGACTTTTGTAAAACCTCTGTTTCACCATTTCCTATTTTCTACTTGCTTCTGATATAATTTCTTTCTGACCTGTGTTGTAACCAAGGTCTGATCCTGCAAACCATTAACACTTGGAATTAAGTTTATTTTTGCACAGGCTTATTTTGAAGATCTGGCCAGGTCGTAATGGTCAGAAGGCAAACTGCTGTTTGATCATTCAGCTGAATCTGCTCGTTCCTATCTGTTTTGTGGCAAATCATGGCAAATTCTGTTATGTAAGAAACCATTGCTTAATAACAGACACACATTCAGACACATGTTTTGTTAAGCACTGCTGTCTTCAGCATACAGCATTGACAGGAGATGACAGAGATGATAACTTGCCCTCTGACACCTTATATTCTCATTCTCAGTCCATTATCCTAAATGCTGGAAGGGTCTGGACTGAGACCTCCTTGCCATCTGGCTGTCTTTCAATGTTTGTTCCTATAACACCTATCTCTATGCTATTTATGGACTGAAGGGCACATATGGAGCAGGCTCACCACCCCATAAGCCATTCTTATATCTGTGTCAGCATGTGGAAATAGCAGCGTCTGACCACAGGCTGTGTACACACACCACCAGCTAATCCTAGCAACACTTTTAATATGTATTTTGAAAGAAAGGTGAAGTCCAAAGAGATCCCTCCAATCTGTTGTTGTTCACTGTTGTTCCCACATGCAGAAAACAACCCACATGACGCACCCCAGCACCCCAAACAATAAAGACAAAAAAAATCCTAGCATACAGAGTTTGAGTTAAGCTGCACACAATGGAGTCATTTCTGCTTTTTTTTCCATTAAGAATATGTTATCAGTAAACTCACAAATAAAACTATATCACATTGTCATCAGCCTTTTCTTAATGTACTTTGAAAATATTCATCATCTAAATCTGTTTCTCTCTCAAGCCCAGCTCTGGAAGTGAATCAAAAAGATTAAACACGGCTCTCCTAGCTCAGGCTTTATCACACCAGACTGACAGCGATGTTCCCTCTTCTTCCTGCCTCTCGTTTTTAAATGATTTTGTAAATGAATTTATTGTTCTTATTTCTCATTAGCTCTGCCAATTCGGGGAAACACATTGCTCTTATGAAGATGGAGGCTGTTCACATGTTCCTTTCTGGGACTGGTGTAACAGGTTTCTGTAAGGATCATATCAAAAAAAGAAAGCAGAGAGTGTCAAGATTCCTCTTTCCTTGGCCAAGAAATTTCCCCAAGATTTCTACAGTGTGCAAATTGAAAAAATGAAATAAAATTAATTTTTAAAAAAGAAATAATGCTGTAATTCAGCTGTGTCATCATACAAAGGTTGTCATCTCACAGTATCCCGTGTCTGTGGTTTCTGTGCTTCCATCTTAAATCAGCCTCATCCTATATTATGCAAATTCCAGCAGCCCTCTGAGTGTCACCAGTCTGCACATACTCTACATTTGCCTTCTTAATTGCATTAAATTGCTCAGGAGAAGCATTGGCCCAGATATTGTCTACCCCAAATAGTTTTTTTTTTTCTATAAAGCATATAGCTTTACGCTTGGAATCGAATAATTTTTAAATCATCACTTGTACTATATTAGTATTATGCTGCTTTCATACATATTCTGTCTTCTCCTCAGAAAAATAATTTTGCTTTTATTCCATAGTGATTTTTATTATTCTTTATGTCCATATTTTGGGGGATTGAATCAGGTAAATCATTCAGTATTACCACATAATATTGTCCTCTGACAGAATCATTGCGTGCTCTCTTGCTTGAAAAGTAAGTTGATAATTAAAAGCTGCACTTTTCCCTTAGCTCACAGTGTGCTTTTTTACTTATTTTTAAAAAATTAAATTCACTCAATAGCACTCAGAAATTAAACTCTGATTTTCAAATGTAACAAAGTTGTAGCTTGGAGTAGTGATTTGCTAACTGAACTTTTCTGGCATTATTAGAAAAGTGGGTCATCAAATGAAATGAGGAGATAGAAATTCTGTTTTCCAAAGGATTGTTATGAACAAGGATTTTAGAAGATTAACTGAGGGGTATGGATTCTTTGGGGAAAACACAGGAATTCTCAAAGAAATAAAAGAAGCAAATATTCCTGATTTCTAGTGAAATGTCAGATTCCTTAAGCAATCATCAGACTCGATTAGGTGATAAGGTAAATTATTATTTGACTCCCTGCACACGTTTGAGATCAGACACTCGACTTCTTCCCAAAACACTGGCTGCTGTTTTGGCTCTCCTTCCCTCTTCATTGTTCCTGGAAATCAAACTGGATGTTTTGACAAAAAATCTTTTCCCTGCTTTCACACAATCTAAAAGCTGTCCCTGTAAGGATTTAAACTGTGTTCAGGTAGCTGCTGACTTGAGAAGAGGGTTATGTAGTTGAGCCTGAAACCTGAAAGGCACGGTATCTTTGTAGGTTTTTCTCCCTTTTTGGGCATATCAGAAACATTTTGCTCTGTGGCTCTGATGAGTGGTATGATATGAATGACTGAAGAGCAAACTGCTCCATCCCCAGTGCTGCAGCGAAGCTGTTCTGCAGAGATACTGTAGTATCAGCCCATGAGGACGCTGCAGAGGCTGTCCTCCCTCATGCTTTTAGCGTCCCCATTCTGACACGGGACCCCACAAGCATCTGGCTGCTGCGAGAAAATGTGCAGACCTCCTGAGAGATTAGATATGCCCATCTGAGCTTCACAGAAATGGAACTAAAAGTGATTGAAACATGTCAAAGTCTGCAGGCCCTGTCCCTTCCCGGAGGGCTCATCCTGTAGCCGGGTGAGGGACAGCCCTGACTGACTTCCCCCACCGCCCAGCATGCGGCACTGCCCCGGGCACGAGGTGGTGCTGGGCCCACAGGGAGATAAGGGCTGATGGATGGCCTGGATGGCCTGCAGGACCAGATAACGCCAGGGACCTGGGAGCAAGTATGTGGGGAGCAGGTATGTGGTGGGAGGAGATGCTCCCTGCGACCACCATGGCCCCATCTCCCACCGCCACGTGGGAAGGAGGCAAGGCCTGAGCCCCCGTCTTTTGTTATGGAAGCATTCTCACCTTCTTCAAGGGAAACTCTTACCTCAGAAAAAGGCTGGAAAATGACCTCATACCTTCAGAAGCCTCTACCGGGCATCCTGACCCACACACCTACTCCTCCGTCACACTCCTTGGTCCATTGTTCTCTTCAGCACCCAGTGAGCTTGCACGTGCGTGGTGGGTTATTCCCTGCCTTGCTGCCGCTTCACATCCACCTCATCTTGCCACCTCTTGGTACTGCGATGCAGGAAAGTCTTCCACCGTTTGTTGGCATCATCTTCAAGAGAAGACGATGACTCTCTTTCATAATATTGAAGACTTTCTTGCAACTGGAAAAATTGTGGAAAGCCCAGAGGGAGAAAAGGTATTCCATAATTCTTTCAGACAAAAAAAAAGAAAAAAAAAAAAAGGCCAAAAAAAGCACAGGAGACTTCTAGAGTTGTGCTTCCACCTGTTTTAATTAGACAGTTCTACTTGCTACATTAAAAAAAAAAATAAAAAAAATAAAAAAATCCCTTCCGCAAATTTGAAATAATCCTTTGAATCTTAATAATACATTGTTAGTATTGCTTCTGCCACAAAGATATCTGTGAAGATGAGAATTTTTTAAAATGAATGTGAAAAAAACAGGTGTTTTTAAAAATGTGAGGTCATGGAATGTGGGAAATGAGATGAACAATTTTATTCTACTTTGAAAAGACTTTTAACATTATCAAGTAAAGCTGGCTGATGATCTCTTCAGGAGTGAAATCTCTTCAGCAAATGAGTGTTTAATAATCCTCATGCTTTCATTTGTAATCACTTCAGTCTGATATTAAATATGACTTGTTCAGATGTCTCTCTGATACAAGGTATGTGTGTCAGCGTTTGGACAGAGAATAATTGGATTTATATCTCTGTTATGCTTTCAAATTGCTAGGTCAGATTTGGGTCTCTGGCTGTAAATTCTTCAATTCTATTCTAAGTCAAAGGAATGTGACAGATTTAATACCTAGAATAAGTTATTAACTGCAATGATGCATAAACCAGTGGCACTTTTAGAAATAGCAGCCTATACTGCTCCTGTTTTCCAAAGGAAAAAAAAAATTAAATCTTATTTCTTTGTTTCTTTCAGTTCTTGTAAACATTTTTCTTGATTAATCCATGAAGAGCTTGAAACTGATGTGTCCATAAGTACGATCTTCTGTTACTTTTTATTGCAGTAATAACTTCTGTTGGAATTAGTTTTACTTTCAAAATTAGTATTTAATTTATAAAAGTGAGAGGAATTTATACACACACACAACATTAAAGCATCACTATCTATAAACAGAAAGTGCCTGTTCCTACCATGAACTGTTTATGAAAGACTAATATAGAATTACGGGCTGTGTGGAAAGAAATCAAGAAAGATTAGGCAAGCAGGGAACTTTGCCAACCTGTGCATGTGCTCAGCTGAAAAATAGATGGAGTGACCTGTTGACTTTGTAAGATTGAAAGTACTTGGATTTGTTTCTCCCACAGATTGGTTAGTTGCTGTATGCTCTGTGCTTTCCATGCCAGCCTGCTTTATCCCTGTGGCGGCAGGGACCCTGGTCTGGACCTCGGAGATGTGGTTTCTACATACCATTATGCCAATAGTCTAACTGTCCCCTCTCATATTTTGGAATCATGGCTTAGCATTACTTCTTTTCTAGCCCTCTCACCCAATTATCCTTTGTGAGGAGAGGTTCTTAACACTTCCCTCTTTAGTTCATAGATGATAGTTAGTGGACAGCTTAGTAGAAGGCAACCTACTAGCCCTGCCAATATGATTCATTTTTCACTTAATTATGTTAGTGAATTTGTCTATGTTTGACAGACTAAAGGATCACTGGCCTACTTTGTGTTTGGAGGAAGGTCTGTGGGAAAATGTAATAATGTTTTGCTATATAAGCTGATACAACCAAAAAAAAAAGTGTATCTGCAGCACACAAACCAGATATGGAAATTTTGATATGTGAAACATAGCCATATATTGCCTCAGTTGGTATTTGCTTAATATAAGCTAAAAAACAAGTGCCATACGTCATACATTTCACATGCTGATATCCTCCAAAATCCTCAGCATTGTGTATACCATTATTGCTAGATATCTGTTCTTTCTTTGCAGCTATTTGGATGAATGCCTTCAGAAACATGCCTTTTTTTTTTTTTTTTTTTTTTTTTAAACAAATCAGGTATTTTTTTTAACCAGAATAATATTATCTTCTTTTGTTGTCCAAATTGTAGAACTGGTCTCCTACATTACTTCAAGAAAAATGATGTAAAGTAGGTCCTTGAACTTAGGGCTCCTATGTCCCAGAAAAACAGCATAATTTCAGAATTATGTCTCTCATTATGACTGAAAAATTTATCCTAGATCCAAGAAAATGATGTTTTTGTAAAAAGTTCACATCTCAGTATGTTTTCAGAAAACATTTTTACTGAAATGTTGCCAATTAGCCCTAATCAGAACACTGAATATAGTACACAGCATAGAGCAACTCTAGAAGAAATATACTTTAATGAGTGTTATATCCTTTCTACTACAACAGCGGTGTTTTGGGAAAACTGCCTACTAGTCTAGAGCCAAGAGAATTTATGAAGCTGTCATGAAAGCCTGTGAGAACCATGAAACCTGAAAAGGACACTTTTGCTTATTAAGTAGCATAATAATCACAAGACATGATGACAATGTATTGTCCTTTTAGGAGTGCTCTCAAGAGAGCCTTCATCCTTCCCATTCAGAAGCCATGTTTAATAAGTGTTAAATATTTTCCCTGAGGTAGTCCGTACTAGAAGGTCTAACAGCTCTTAGCTACTAAGTAGTTAAGCACTAGTGGTAAGGGAAAATGACTGGGCTGGGAGACACTATTTATTTATTTATTTATCTTTATGATCCTGGTAATATCTTTATAAACCTTTATTATTGCCTTTTGCTTTTTTGAAATATTATACAAAGTAGTTTAATATAAATATGACATCATCATGGCTAAGTGCTTGGGCTAAAGTGATAAATTATAGGAAATCTTGAAGCTGAGACTGCTGTGCTATCTTTAATTCACAGTGTTGTGTCTAGTTATGGCTGGGACCCCAAAGCAGTGGGGAACAATCTGCACCTATAAATCATGACCAGTCATATGCACTCTTGTGTCCTCAGACTTATTTTGGTATGAGAATGAGTTTCTGATGTTTTGGGTACTTTGGGCTTTTTTTTTTTTTTTTCGGTTTATGAATAGTTACTTTTATACCAAATAATATATTACACTGTGACAGTGATCAAAGACATTTTTTCTCTTGCACGCGTTAGGCAAGGTCACTACACAGGGCACCACATACTAGTGGCATCAATAGCACCTGACCATGGGTGGCCAATGTGGCAGTAGGAAGCACGCAGGATGGTGCAACCAATGGCAAACAAATTTGTCAGAAATGCTTTATCATTTCACATAACCTAACACTGTAGCTGCTCTAAGGTGGCAATAGGTGGACTGGAGACATGAGAAGTGACAGAATTCTGTCAGTGAGTTGATTTTGATGTAAAGCTCCACAAAATGCAGGAACAAGAATTATCAGCAAGAAAGAAAAGGTCATAGGGATTTCAGAAGATTGCTACTAGGATCCTTCCGTTGTTATTTCGTAAAATAAACAAAGCTACTGTGGTGAACTTCATGACTTTAAGGTTATGTGATTTTTGGTTGATTTTTTATTTCCTGTTAAAAGTGGGAAAAATCTCAGTAATTTGAGAGGTATGGCCAAATGAATTGAAATTAATTCAGTTGGAGGTTCCAAATTTTATCTTTTAGAAGGAAGTAGCAAAACCAAAATCATATCTTGGAAAAAATGTTGAAATGGGCTTTCACTTCATTCTTTGTTTGATGTATTGAAGGTAGTTTTCATGATGTCATCCAGATAGTTTAAATAAACTGTTTGCATATAAGGTTAACAAGCTGCAGTGGTAGCAGGGTCTGTGTGGGATTATATTAGAATTAATTTGATCAATTGCTCTTAGTTCCAGAGGTCTCCAGATGAGACAGAAGCCAGCATATGCAGTTTGGCAGATGAAGAATCAGTGCAGTCAACACATGCCGTGAAGGTAATGAACATTCTTTCAAACTTCATTTTTCATCCTGAGCAGAGAAGACAACTAAGCCCAGACACTGCTGCTCAGAGCAGCCAAAATGATAACCATAAATAATCATAATAGAGAGCCCATAGTTTAAATGCATTTGAGAAGGATAAAATAAGTATTTTACCATTAAGATGATGTTGTTAAACCTGGAATTTTCATTATGATTTGCCCCAGAGCACAGGAAGGTTCCTTTACCTTGAGATGCAGGTTCTGAATTAAAAGATCGCTGAGCATTTTTGTTTGACAGATGGCTTGAAAGAAGAAATTGGGGTAAACAGCATCTAGTCAGATCAGGGGAAACTTCTCTGACAATGCATTTCACTTCCATGGCTGAAGTGAAATTCAGGAGGATCAGGTCTGCAGGCCAGCTCTCACAGAAGGCAGCAGGAGGCTCACCCATGAAAGGCTGCCGTCGGCTCAGAATTGCCCAGGATTCGTACTGCTGTGTACACAGACCTCCTGGTGATTCATTAGGAGCTTCTGACAGTGCTGGAACTGTAAAATAGGACCGCAGATTTTTTACATTCAACAGCAGCAGCAAGCAGCCAGCCATCCATAAATTGAAACTGTTACATGATAATGAGAAAAAAATTGTTATTGGATGGAAATTTGTTAGAATCCAAGCATAACTAAAATGATACCTTAGTGGAAATTGGAATGAAAATTGTGACAACAAATGCGAAAATGTAATATGTCACGCATTGTTATGCATATGCACTCTATTTTATGCCAACTGTGTTTTCTTTCTTTTCCTGTCTCTCACTAATAACTTCTCTATGAGCAAGCCAGATGTGCATATGACAAGTCAGCCACAGGGCCATGAATACCAGTTTGTTCTTGCTCCTGTTTTTTAAACAAATGTAATGATGTTGCTCTTCTAAGACAAAGCCATTGTACATTTAAATTTCAAAACATAGATTTAGCATGTTATCCTTTATTTATATACGAACTTGCTATAAATTTTCATTTAAGAGTAGGTGCACAGTTTCACATTAGGTTGAAATTGTCAAGTGGCTTGTATGTGTTAAAAGTGTGAAAGTCCATGATTTGTTTTAAACTATGTAAAATTCAGCTAATACAGTGTTGGGTTTTTTTGTTTGTTTGTTTTGTTTTGTTTTTCTTTTTAAATGTCTTCTTATAAATCTAATTTATCAGTTGGAAAAGAGAAATAGTCTTTGTGACTAATTCCATGCAGCTTTTTTTAATTTCCACATTTTAAGGTAAGACTATGCAGAATTGAATCACGTTCTGTTCTTTTCTGTCCTGTCCTGTCCTGTCCTGTCCTATCCTATCCTATCCTATCCCATCCTATCCTTTAACTTTAACTTCTTCATTCCAAAAACCTGTGATAGCAATATTTGCAACCTGGTGATTTTTTATACCACAGGCATTTATATTTGCTGCAAGCCCTCCTCCTGTTCTGCTTTCTAATTCTGAGATGTACAGTCTCAAAGAGATTTATCTCTACCTGCACAAAGGCAAATTGCAATCAACCAAGCTTTGATGCCCAGATTTCTTCTCACCTTCCAACACAGTCATCTCATCTGCATACAGCTATTACTGAGTGATTAGATCCACAATCATGCCCTTGTACTTTTCAGTCACATAGCCATCCCACAGTGCTGCTCTTGAAGAGAGATTCTGGGCAGAAATCCTGCAGGCCACCTGGCACATTGATTATCCTCGTGTAACTTTTAATCTTCACTGCAAGAGCAAAGATGGCCTTGTTAGAGGCTGTATTATCTCTGCCTTCCTCCTCCACATCTCCCACTGTTTTTTCAATAGCTCACATAAGTGCTTTCTCAGCCTCTTCTGCGTGCAGCTCCGCGAAGAGGCAGCAAGCTATCTGCAGCACATGCACACCCAGCAGTGGGTGGCCATCGGGTATACAGCACACCAGGTCATTAACGTCTGCAGTTCGCAGGGAGAGCAGGGAACTTGGCATGTATAATCAACACCCACTGTTCATTAAGTGCCTCTCAACTGCTGTAGGTGGTGGTGCCTGTCAACTGGTAGCAGCCCACTGCAGTCAGCCTTGATAACATTATTTCCCTATCAAAAATTTGGCTACCGCAGACATAATGAAATGGTGACAGTAGGTGTTTTTACATGTTTGCAGTGTTCAGGCACTGGGAGGTAGGACTTCCACCATAGCTTTTACTAGACAGGAGACTGTGCATCACCTGGCACCACAGCAGTCCTGGCTGTCAAGACACACTTGCCTTTAGGCTGTCTTGCTTGCTCTGTTTTATCTGGATATATAAGAGCGCACGTCTGAAGAAACGCTTATTGACTTCAGTGAGATTTAGAGCTTATATGTACAGGAACACTCAAGAAAAAAAATTCAGGTTAACAAAAGGTGTGAATATAAAGTTGTGATTACTTTAACTGTGTTACTTTCAATTTCTCATTCAAAATTAAAGTGGCCCTAATTTGATTTAACTAAATTTACTTCCAAAGTAAATTAATACATTATAAATGAGAGTTGGCTACACAGACATTTAATGTGGTTTAGCCAATCCACTTTAGAAGTTAAATCAGATTGATTTTTCTGCATGTTCTAGACAAAACCATCAGCTCTTAAACCACCTAGCTCTGAAATGGAATGTTAAATCCTATTTCTTTCATGTGTGTAGTTTAAAATGTTACTCACCAGCTCCTCTAAGGATTACCCTGCATGTCTGCAATCCATGCATTATACCTAGATATATTTTTTAAGAACTGAAATATTACTTTTTTCATTTGAAGAGCTTCTGCAACTGATAGTGGAGGATTCCTACAGAAATGTCACCCAACATCTCCTGACCTTAAATCAGCAGTAACTGAGTGTTTTAAAAAACTATGTGTCAATGTCAGCTTTGAGAGCTGTTCTAAGTCTCCAGAATGAAGAGAAATTAACAGATTACTGTTACCTCATAAAAGTGCAGAACAAAAGTCAGGGCCATTGGTATTTGTAGGTAAAAATTAAACTGGACTGCATCAGAGAAGTTGTTCCAAAGTTAATATCACAAAGTCAACCATACAGCTCCAGTCTCTTCATAAATTAAAAGCCAATGGCATTGGACTAGGACGTGTGACACCAAAGACTCACATTAGCTGCTGGGTCACTGTCAGTGTGTCACACACTTACTTGCTGCCTCATGCAACAGTGGAATGAAATATAACAAAAAAGCTGACGGAGGATGAGGCTTGATAACACCCTCCCATTCATACAGAGGTAGCGAACGATATTTTCTTAGAGCATGGCATCACTTAATATGTTTTACCTATATATCACATTTAGAACAGGAGAGCAAATACTATTTTTCACAAAGCTGAAGCATGCTTTGCTCTCCTGGGGAGAACTGTTAGTATATCATTAGTTTGCCATTAGCTCAAACAGCCCCAACTGTTGATTGATTGATAGATAGACAGACAGAAGAACTATATTTATTACATGTATGTCCTGTAAAGATAAGTTAGAGGAAGACTTATGAAGTGCCTCAGTCAGTTAGTATAACAAATTTTACTGGCAGTCAATAAAGATTTGTGCTCCTAACCTTCCTGGTGATTTTGATGAGAAAGTGAAGATATGTCTGCCTAAGAAAGTGCAATTGTATCACATCCTAGTATACAGCTTCTAATTTAATTAAGTGTCCCTGGAGAGTTTCTTTTCTGATAGCACACACTAAGACTGTGCTCCTGCAATAGCTGTTATTGCTGCCAGTGCTTCCACTATGAGGTTGGCATGGATAAACTAAACTACCATGCTACGGTCATAGTTCAATTGTGCTGTGTAGATGAGCCTGTGGATGACAAAACATCTTCGAAAAAATGATCATTATCTAAATAACATCCAAAAAATTGGAGGCAAATTTAAGTTAATATCTAGGAAAGTTAGGTATGAAGGACCTTAGGATTTTTAAAATTAGGTTATAAATTGTAAGATAGATTTGTCTTCTGGCGTTTTGCTCCTATTAATACTTGATTTAACTTGCAACTGGAATAACTAAATAGCTAAATTAGGTGTGCAGGTAGGTAGATATTCACGCAGATGACTTTCATGATTTTAACATCTGGTCTTAAAACCTTATCTTTTCCTTTCATATAATTTGGTATTTCAAAGACCTAAGGGTAATAAATCTTCCAAAATCAAATATATAAATGCCCAGAAAAATGCCACATGTCTAGGTCTAAAGCAATCTAAATCTTATCACTCAGCACAGTCCTGTCTAGGAGCCATACAAAAATTTAATGTCTCAGTGTGTACACAAGCTGCACTCAGAAGTCAAAGCTAGTTCTTTGGTTCCAGCACTGCATTCATACTTCTTTGAGGGTAGTCATGTAAGAGATGTTCCATATTTAAAGAATTTTCTACCACCCTTCTGAACTAGCAGTTGTGCTCATGGAAATAGAAAAAATGAAATTATCTATGAAAAAGAATGCACAGATGATATGCCTCTTAGTCACCTTCATGTCATGCTTCATGTCCTACTCAAAAGCAGGACCCTCATCACATATAAACCATTTCCAGAGTTCATTCTTATGCTGTTAACATAAGGACAATTTGAGAAACAATAAACTACACTGAAAAAATGAAAAAGCTTTAATTAACTGTGGAGCAAATTGATTTCATTTTCTGCTTGGTAAAGGCTATTTAATATTCCTTCCTGAACATACAAAGATTTCTCTGGGACTGATAAAGCAAAGTAGTAATGATAAAAGCAGAACACACTCATGGAAAAGTCTAACTTATGCTACCGACTCCATGACATGGAATGTTTATTGAAAGTGCTGTTGGTTGCTTGATCTCCTAGGTTCACGAGTATATGAACAAGTCAGATGATCTGGTACAATATATTGGAAAGCCTTATGTCTAATGCATGCGGATCTATTTGTGTAGAAGCTGTAGTTAAGCTTCAGTAAAGCTGTACCAAAAATAAATAAACAAACAAACAAACAAACAAGAAAGGTAGCATTACACATTTGTGGGAAACCCACGAAATAAGCTGTTTTCCTAGGGTCACTGCTATCAGGCACCTGTGAGGCATTTACACTGCAGCACCAGGAGAGGTCTCTGGTAGCACCTGTAGGTGTTCTCCTGTGCAGCTGGGCTGGCTCCTGGCCCTGTGCAGGCTCCCACCACACTTCTCTGCTGCTGCTCCTGCTGCAGCTGCTCGCAGCTCCCGGATCACTAGCCAGAAAGAACGGGGAGCTTCCACTCTCAACTTCAACAGCACGTTTCATTTTGTAGCTCCCAGGGAACAAGGTGCTTGACTTCTGCTGTGTCCCCTTGCTCCTTAGCAGCTCTTTCCCGCTGTCCCTCCTTTCTCTGTGCCACACATCTATGTCCCACACTCTCCTCCAGTATAGCAAAAAATTCAAAAGGGCTCACAGGGGTATTTCTAGATTTCTGTAGGAAAACTGGCCTCCCTGAGAACATTTTGAAATGTGTGTGTCTCTGCAGTCAGATACCTTACTCTGCATCAGGGCAGCCTGGATGCACAAGTAGCACAGTAAAAGCTTCTCCTCCAGTAGGAGTCACAGCACCTATAAAAGTTTCTTTGCTGGTTTTCAATTTCCTTTTACAAATCCTAAAGCTAATCCTAAGTCCTAAAGACTAGTTTTGATGATCCTTTTATTAATTTTAATGATGCAGATTACCCCTCTGACTGTAGGTTCTGTAACAAGCATGTGTGTTCTGTTTGGGTTACAGCAAATTCTTCTTCCATAGTATTTTGGGTCCTCGGTCATAGATAGATAAGAGTTGGAGCACTTTTGGCACTGGATGAGAACATACAGCACACAAAGGTATCTACTACCCTTAGACAAGTAGTTTAAGACAAGAAACTGTAAGTAGTTGAAAAAATGGGAAAGACTAATGAAATGGTACAGTTGTACAACAGATGTACCCATTCATTTTCAAGTATGAAGGCTCTACTAATCAAAATAGGATTTTACCTGCCCACTGAAAGAGAGTACTCAAGTTTTAAATGTATTTTTATGCCAGACTTCTTAGGCATTAGTGTTAAAGCTGGTAAGAAAGACCAGCCAAGTGTTTTCTCTACAATAGTGGCAGAAATAGAATCTGATTTTATTCTTCTTAAAAATGCACACATTGATTTTGTTCAAAGTTCCAAGAAAAAATTGACTATTCATAAGACAAAAGCATATTTCAGCCCCAAAGGTAAAAATCTGAAATTGGTGCAGAGGAAAATACCACTCCAATGAAAGGCCGCTAAGTTTATTTGCCACAGAAGAACACTTGCTCCCAGATGTTTGCAGACAGGGAAACACATACATGCATCTGCTATATACAGCATAGGCTTGGAAGGTTACCTACATTATTTCAAGACTTAGTGAGGTCCAAACCCACGACTGTGGCTGAAGAACATACCCACTAGTTCAAAGGAGCTGGTGGCACCATTGAGGTGGCCTCTGTGCCTTTCTGCTTTGGACCAGCTACCTAGAATTCTTCTCTCCTGGTACTTCTTGAAGGCAGTTCAGCTGTTTGCAGTCCTCAGGGATGAAGATGGTAGCCAAAGGTCATGGCTACAAACAATGGCTGTCCTGATGTGCCTTAGCAGCCAGCCAGAGGCTGACACCAGGGT
This sequence comes from Cygnus olor, assembly GCF_009769625.2. Classification (NCBI taxonomy): domain Eukaryota; kingdom Metazoa; phylum Chordata; class Aves; order Anseriformes; family Anatidae; genus Cygnus; species Cygnus olor. The sequence continues at coordinate 62,207,938 of NC_049198.1, read as the reverse complement.
TTCTCTGCTGTCTGGCTGCCTGCAGCTGGTGCTTACACTGGAGCAATCCCCTCATGACAGACCAGTCTGCTTTTGGGAACCAATCTGCACTGGCAGTGGAGCAATAAAAACATCTACTGTAAAGGAGAAATGAGACTTGCTGCCTCAAATACTACCTGTGTTCTGGAGCAGAGCTGTGCAGCAAATCCCAGGAGGTGCAGAGTTACGTGGGAAGTTAAACTGGCTGAAAAAAAAAAAAAGCCCTCTCTGGCTCAGTCATGGTCACTTAGACTGTAAGACCTTTTGGGCATGGCCAAAACATACTGCATTTGTACAGCACCTAACACAGTAGGCTCCCTGTTGATGACGTGGGCTCATGCATGCTATTGCATTACAAAATACTAAGAAGCTATTTATTTATTACTGTTTGGTGGATGCCAGAAAGTACAAATGGTACTTTTGAAAAGCCTAAAAAAAAAAAAAATTTAGTTTACCTCTGTGGTGTTTGAGTGTAACAAATAAATAGTCACTCTCCAGCTCGTCAGGAGAAGTCTAATTACAGCTCACTGAAAGCAGACGAATGTATCTGCCGTCTCAGTTTGCAGTGCAGGCGCACACATGCACATCAAAGTGCAAGAGGAATGATGACGAATACTTGATCCGCTTCTATATTCCTTTTTCAAGGCATGGGATTTGATATCTGTTCAAAGTACAAAAGAGGGGATAAACAAGCATCAGTCATTTTTAACAAGAGAGGTTCAGTAAAGGGAAAGAAACACAAAATCTGTCTTCAGTTTATGCTACCCATAAAAGAAACAAATTCAAACATTGAGCTTTTGAGGGAATGCAAGGAGAAAAAAAAAAAAGAAAAAAAATCTTCAATATATATTAAAAAAAAAAATCCACATTTTGACAGAGTCATTTTGGAAAGGGAAAAAGAGAAAAATAGATGTAGGAGACAATCACTTTTCTGTATCCTGCACAAACACACCCAGACAAAATAGCTTGTTAGCTTCAAAAAACATCTCTCTCTGGTATGGAGAAGGAGCTCCCACTGACACCAGGATGGTCCTTGTGGATGTCAGGGGGCATGGCCTCTCTGCCCTGCGACTTTGCCACAACAAGACACACTCCAGATGCAGCTGTGTAACACCAAGTTTACTCCACAGTCTGTAGCAGTCAGTGCATTCAGACTGAAGTATTTTGACAGGTAGGAGGATACCATGGCACAAAGCCATGGTACCAGTGTTGAGGAGAGGCCTTGCCAAAATACACTCCCTAAAAGCTAGCTGCTTACTCTAATCACACATCATTTATTGAATATGAAAGACAGTCTGATACAAGCAGGGTGCAATGACCTTGTAATTTATTTCACTTTTCTTTGTCACAGACAAGACACATCTGGGTTAGACTGAGGTTCTTATCCACTCTGACCAATATATGCTTCCCCCCCTCCTCTTACATTAGTTTTCTTTACACAGACCAATTAGGAGAAATTCCTCTTCAGAAGTTAGCAGCTCAGATACAGTGCAGGTGTTTACACTGACCTGTCTCAACTGCTCACTGTGAAATCTGTCCAGAACACAGTCCAGTATCTCGGTGGTCTCCAGATAGCACAGGGGCCCTTCCTTGCTGACCTTGCCTTGCTTGTCCAGGGCTGGAGTGGAGATCAGGACCGCAGTGACTGGAAATAACATGTCCTTGCATGGTGCATACGGACACCTAAGAGCTTGGGCAGACAGAAAAATAATTCTGTTTTTGTTGTTGATGATGTTTGTTTGTTTTGTTTTGTTTTGCTTTGTTTGTTGTTGTTTGTTTGTTTATTTTGTTTTGTTTTTCTTGAAGTACCCTTTTGGGAGCATCTTAAAGTATCACTCTAAATTTCTCACTACTGGAATGTACAGCCTGTATTAAATATGTCTGTACAATTCCAGGCATCAGGTGGTTTTCCTGAGTTTTAACTGGTTCATTTCTTTCATGGCAAACAGCATCACCAAGTGTAATATGTACGTGCACAATAAAATGGAACATGTATGAAAACACTGAACTTGTTAGGGACCTCCATGTTTTGGCTGCTCCCCAGTGCCTGAGCTCTCCTCTTATCTGCAGGTTTTTTATTTAAATAATTAGTATGTTTTGTTGATGTCACTGGGTTTAAAAGCTTGAATGACTCAGAGAGTTTCAAAAGATACATTTACCTCCTTTCACTCCATCAGTCTCTTTCAGTCTTTTCATAGCGTACAAACCAGTGGATGCTCCCTGAAAACTCGATGGACTTCATTTACCTGTAGACAACCAGGATAAATATATTATTGACACATATACAGACAACAGGCCGTGGGCAACTTTTGGCAAGTGACCATCTACTGACATGACAAATGTGCTGCATTTGTGCCAAGTGCCATAAACAACCATGTACTTGCTGCTTTTTTCTAATCCACAGACAGGGTAGTTCAGAGATCTATTCTTATGACATATATATGCTGCTTGAGTAAACATAGATATATTTACTTAATGAGGTTACCTGCAGAAAGTCACGCAACTCAGGATCAGAAAGCACCGTAGGTGTATTCATTCAGCAGGCCCTGCAATACTCCTGTGCCAAATATCCTGTTGTTCCACATGTACATAAACCTTTTGCTTTAGCTCTACTAGTTAATATCTAGTTAATATTCAGAGAGTGCTTACTACTGTTCTCCCAGGAAAACACTGCATTACTTCATTTTGCCTGAACAGCTCTTCCCCATTTATTAATATACTCTTCTCTCTTTGTGTTTCACAGTGCATTACTATGGTTTCCATTTGCTTTCCTGTTCTCTTGATCTGAGGTCACAAACTTTGATAGCACAAAGTGCAGTCCAAGTCTTTTTCCTCATAAATGAAATAGAAGCAAAACATTTAGCTCGGTATTGCTTTCAGAAATCAATGACTACTGAAGGATTTAGGATTTAGGTTTCTTTCACAGAGAGGGGTTTACAGAGAGTACTAAGGGTCAGGGTTAGAATTACATAAGGCAAAGGTAAATAAGGTAAGAAAGAAGTTGTATACTCCTTCAGCCTTGAGAGTCTTTACTCCTTGGCACTAAGGATGTCATTAAATAATAACAAGAAGAAGATTCCTTCACTTTACAATGCCCTTGCAAGAATGAATGGAAAAAACTTTCAGTACTCTTAGAGTCACCAAGATGCTTCTGAATTCCCTAGTGAGCTGGGATCCAGCCAGTTTAAGAAAGGGTTCTACCAGATAACACATGGTGGATGCAGCAGAGCATCACGTGTAAGTCCCTCCCAAGTCCCTTCTCTGTTTCATAACACTGAAAGCCATGCAAACAAATGTTGTGTTGAAAGAGCTGGAGAAATAAACACAACCTGATGTGAGAATGTGGTTAGGGAAAATCAGCTCATGAAAGCCAAACCTTACATTAGTTTTGGACTTCACTGATTTATTTTTTTTTATTATTATTTTTATTTCTTGGTGCAATTGTTACCTCAGCTGCTGCTCTGGGAATATTAATGTAATGGTTTTTTTTATAGCCTTTAGGGCACCAATTAATGAACTCTTTGTGATAGTTACTATTTGTATAACATAAAATATATCAAGTTTATCTACTTTCCCATGGTGTCCAATGAGAGGGCAGTACGATCATTCTCCTCGCTGAACTTTGATTCTAACACCAAGGAACTAAATCTTGATTCATAGGCACTGCTGGTGTAAATGCCCTGACTGCACTCTATGTCAACCCACAGTGCATCTAGCACATCCATTAACAGACCTTTGGGGATGGATGTTGTGGAGATAGCACAAGACTGGTGAGAATCTTTCCTAGCATCAAAGCTAGCTAACAGCTCCAAAACAGAATGATCTCCTAGGAATTATGCGAGCCCCTGCACATTGTCAGAACTACCATGAATTTTTACTTCAGGGATATACTTTTGTTACTTTCAATTTGTCTTCTGCAAGTACTTCCAAGCTTTTTTGCTTCTAAATGCAAGTTCTTGCTTGTAAGTGCTTGTAAGAATCCCTGTCACTGGAGCACACTGTTCTTGCCTACAGAAAAGAAAGGTTGCCTGGGTAAATCCCAATATTCTTTGGGGCTTTCCAGGATTCTCACTGAAATGACCACTGTTCAGACTGGATCAACATCTTCTATTTGTACAAGCAAACAGCATGTAGGAAGTTACTATATATGCTCTAAGTTCTCTCTTGTTCCTTGTTTTCAAGTGAAAAGGATCTTCGCTATTAGACTTTCAGAAATACAGAATGCTTCTCAATTACTTTAATTCTTCTTCTTGTAATTAGATGATAAAATTAAACATCCAAGCCTAATGACTTAGAAATAATGCAGAGTTTGAAATTCCTCCTCTGAACATGCTCGTTTTCTTCTTCTTCTTAGATCACTATTTTTAAACTGGATTTTCAAAATCCAGTTGCTAACCTTGGGGTTTTCTTTGCAGAGCAGCACTGAAAGGAATGGTAGGATGTTTGGACCAGAGGTTGTCACCAGTTCTTCCAGATGATCCCTACCCTGACAATGGCACTAGCTGCAGAACTGCACAGATACAGCAATAGCTTCTAAAAGAGAGAGGGGGAGAGAAAAATTCTCAAAAAGGAAATTGAAAATTGATTTAAAAAAAAAAAAAAAACTCTGCAAGCTCTTACATTATTGAAATCCAACTTCCACCATATAGGTATCAATTTTGGTAGCACAAGTGTAGCGTGGTCTGAATGATCATGGAATTTAGAAAAATAAGACTCTGTTTTGCAGGCAGTTTTCATTAATTTTACAAACCCTTCTGTTTTACATAATTATCTTCTGCCTTCAGACTTACCTTGGGTGTGAGAGCACCTTCCAAGAAGCTTAGGCCAGATTTTTCACTGGGAGCTTTTTTTTTTCCAACAGATCAGATTCCCAGAAAAAGTACCCAGGTGGGACATCACCTGTCACTTTTGGCCTGGCTTTCAGTCATGCTTCTGGAATCAGGTTCATGCTGAAAGAGAGGAGAAGGGGATACGATGCCCAGAGGAAACAAGCAGCTGCCAGAGAACAAGAGCAGAAAAGAGCTGCTTGGATGCAACATGAAGTAATCATTGTGTTATTATGTGGTGCATCCAGACCACCACATAAGTGCAATCAGAGTAGGGAAAAATGGAGTGGAAAAGTCTTGAGATAATTATCAACAATTACCAGTATCATTTTTGTACTTCTTGCGTTTCTGTTTGCTTCAGTGGAAAGATACCTTGCTGCTGGTGGCTCTTCTTGCTCTTTAGCAAGTCATTTCATTAAGTTGTCTTTGCAGCATTATCTGTGAAGACAAAAAAAAAAATCTAGCAAAGAAGAAGAAATAAATCTGTAAAATAGCATGATGAGGAAAATAAAAATAAAAAACAAAACAAAACATAGTTAACAGAGCAATGTGTTGGAAGACAGGCAGGGAGGTTCATTGTATTGTACCAGTCTCTGCTTAGGCATGAAATATTTTTCTCTCTACCTTGAAATTTTCATCTCTGTTTTTTTTTTTTTTTTTTTTTCCCAAAAATTAGAACAAGAAATCAGAAGAAAAAGATTTTATGTTCTAAAAATGATCTGTGCATTTTGTCAGATAGGAGACAGATAAGCATAAGGCAATAGGATAACTAGAAATTTCCTGAGGTCCTTTCCAGCTCCATCTCCGACGATCCCATGATAAGGCAGAAAGCTATCACAGGCAGATACATAACTGACAAAAATAACTGATCAGGTTGAAAAAATGTGAGACAGAAGATCATTTTTTCAAAGAATTATTAAGAAAATACTATATCAAGGATTTATATTGTGACAGAATGATCTAAGTGATTTTGGTTTATGTTTTAGGATTACTATCTTGCTTCACGTGAATCTGAGCACTTGTTTGTGTTGGATGCTTCCCTTTTAAAAATTCCCCTGTGGCTTCCTTTGCAGATATAAATAAAGTTGGAAAAAATATGTGAAGTGTGGATGAAGGAGGATAAACAACAGATCCAGACTCCCTGGTACCATTCAATGGCAGCAGATGCCAAAAATAACAAATAAGTTTTACAAGCTTTATGCACTAATCACCTTTTTTCAAGAAATCTGTGAGGCAAGAAAAAATGAGTTGAATTCTGCTCCTCTCAATAACCACTTTCAAAAAAATCCGTATATCTCCAATGCAACGAGAGAAACCAGTGCTGTTCCTCGCATTTACGGCTACAGTCTAAAACTGAGCTAAAGGTGTTAGGCTACAGGAGTTGTGTAGATCCAGAGGTAACAGGTCTCATCCTGTGACCTAGACAAATGCGACCCAATCTTCTCCCATTTCCAACTAAGACCACATATTCCTAGACCACTTTTGAAATACACTGCTCAGAGTGCAATGTAAAGTGGCTCATGAAAGAAATAATCCAGTTGTGATCAACTCCACCAGTATTGGAAAGTCTTCTCATTATCTACCCAAAACATTTTTACATGCAAACTGAGCCTTACTTGTTGCATATGAGGAAAATGCAAAGTGGCTCATGATCAGCTTCTTTACTTCTTAGTTATTAGACTAACATCTTGTCCCCCATTGTTTTCTCTGCTTTTCCTCACAGATTATGTTATGCAACTTCTTATCCGTCTTGCTGCTCTCCCTTAATGTCCTTTCAGTTTGTCTACGTTTTTCTTACTCTGCACTTACAGACACAATATTCTTGATTTAAGGCCTGAGCATTGAGGTAAGTAAAAACAACAACAACAACAAAACAGTTTTTCATGTCTTATACAAAACTGCTTCTGTTAATATTGCTAGAAGTCCTAGAAAGAGAACTGCCTCTTTTGCAAGTGATCCTCTTATGATCAATGGTCTGCTCTACACTTGGAATTTTGCACTTAATATTTTCTTCCTGAAGCAAATATGCTTTTATCTATCTATTTATTTATTTATTTATTTTGAATTGCTGAATCATAGAACGTCTCAGGTTGGAAGGGACCTTAAAGATCATCTAGTTCCAACCCTCTGCCATAGATCATCTTACTCCAACCCTCCTGCCATAGGCAGGGGCACCTCCCACTAGGTCAGGTTGGCCAAGGCCCCATCCAGCCTGGCCTTGAACACCTCTAGGGATGGGGCATCCACAGCTTCTCTGGGCAGCCTGTGCCAGTGCCTCACCACCCTCTGAGTGAAGAATTTCCTCCTAATATCTAGTCTAAATCTCTTTTAGTTTAAAACCATTCCCCCTTGTTCTATCATTATCTACCTGAGTAGAGTCCTTGTCCATCTTTTTATAAGACCCCTTCAAGTATTGAAAGGCTGCAATGAGACCTCCCCAGAGCTTTCTCTTCTCCAGGCTGAACATCCCCAGCTCTCTCAGCCTGTCTTCATAGGAGAGGTGCTCCAGCCCTCTAATCATTTTTGTGGTCTTCCTCAGGACCCACTCTAACAGCCCCACATCCTTCTTGTGCTGGGGCCCCAGACCTGGACGCAGCACTCCAGGTGGGGCCTCACAAGGGCAGAGCAGAGGGGCACAATCCCCTCCCTTGACCTGCTGCCCATCCCTCTGTTGATGCAGCCCAGGACACAGTTGGCCTTCTGGGCTACAAGCACACACTGCTGGCTCATGTTGAGCTTTTTGTACACCAGAACCCCCAGGTCCTTCTCTGCAGGGCTGCTCTCAGTGAGTTCTTCAATTTTTTGAAATTGTAATAGGCAATTCTCAAGTTTGTTAATTCTCAATTTTAGAAAATTAGAAATTTTATTTGAAATCTTCTTTTAACTCCTCCCACTTAACTACAAATTTTGTAGACCATCTACAGATTTAATAAGTGCGATTCTGTTTCGCCAACTAAATCATGGATTGAAGGGATGAATCACAATAAATAACTGTGGTATCAGTTTGCAGGATCACTTCATTTTGTATGTGAAGCATTATCTATTCCTTCTTGATATGGCTTTTTGACTCCCTGTCATGGTAGATGGTTGAGATAGTAAGGTGTAGCCACTTCCTGTCAGTTTCAGATAGCTTCTCAGGGAAGCTGATGTGTCTTTTATAATGCATATTATAATAATTACTCAAAACTATGAAATGAAATTTGTTTGTTTCCTAAACTCAGCAAAATATTTAGGGTTGCCAGCCAATGGTGTGCAATGGCTTTGATCTAGCAGATTACCATTTTCCATATTGCAAGCCATTTCTTATTTTTTTAGTCTTTAGTGTATTCCTTATCTTCTTGACTGGGCAATGCATGGAACGCTTTTTATCTGGCTAACCAGTGCACAGTTTTATGATGCTTTTCTGGTGTACATTGCCATGGCTTTTGTGACTGAATGTGGTATCTGTTTTATAAAGAAGTGTGAAGACAGGCTCCAGTGACATTATTTGCACGGTAAGTTCTGACACACAAAGTCTAGTTCTTTACCAGTACAGCCACTTAATAAGCCTAGAAAAGTGATGATCATTGGATAGTCTAGATTTGAAGTTAGCCACCAGAGGGAGTTTATGTAGCTCCACATGTAACACAAAATACTCCGTAATCTCAGAAGACAAGAAATATTTCAGAACATAAATTTTAAAACAAGGTCCAAGAATACATCTATGGAATATAAGGGTATGAGTGGTAACCCTAAATTATTCTGGGTATAATCTGTGTTTCCAAGTGTGGTTTAAATACCTATGTTAGAAAAGGAAGTCTCTTAATTTACTGAATTCATAAAGCATCATGCTGCTTATGCTAGCTTTGACATAAGTCTCTGTGAAAATGAAATCTAATGCATTGTTTTTCTTTGAGGAAGAAAAAATACAAAATCCTTTGACTGAGACTGATGATTTTTTCCAGAAGTAACATGCTCATCTAAAATAATAGGTTCCATGTCAACATACAGACTTAGCAGAGAGAAATACGTTCTTGGAGATAGCTTGGAACTGTTACAAGAGAACAAAAAGCTCACTGGTCCAAAATAGCTTTTGCTTCATTTTTTAATACTTCTGGTTAAATAACAGTATAGGAATTTCCTAAGGCTGATGGTTTATGTTCATGATTTTTTTAAGAGAAATATCTTCTAAATAACATTTTCTCTCCAAACCAGAAAACCCACAATGCATTCCTGTCATACTGAAGTCATAATTACAAATCCACTAATGTTTTCAATTTGATTTCATTTGGATATTCTAATGCTTGGATCTAACAAGCAGCACTATGTCAGTGTTTAAGTTTTTCATCCATCAGAACCTCAGAGAAGACTTTCATTTCCTCTAAGCGTTAAAAGGCTTAGGTCAAAATGTATAAGCCTCTGGGGAAAAAAAAAAAAATTAAAGAAATGTATTCCATGCAGTATTCAAAGGGGTTACACTCATCGTGATCTCGTTTCAGTATGCATAAATTGCTGAGATCATACTGAAAGATGAAGATATACCATATACTCATAATTCTACCCTAAAAAGCACATTGTCTCAGGGAACGTGATAAAATTAATTAAATGACTGTACCTTTACCTACCTGGTCATGTTCTCACTGCCAGCTTTCAAGGCACCTCCTGAGTGTTCCAGTTGTATCCACAAGTACAGGGGAGTGGGCAGAGGGTGTGCTAGCACAGTTTTTCAGTCCTCCCTGGACTAGGAGGATATGGAAGTTCATCTGTCACATGCAGTGGCTCAGCAACAGCAAACACTGGGGCAGGTCTCAGGGTCACAAGATGAGCAAATGGTAGCCACAGCTGTGGTTGCCAGTATGTGTGCAGAGCCGGAGTGTGTTCCTGGCCACCCACAGCTGCAGGCATCAGCAGCCTCTCCTCCAGGGCAGACCCTGCCCTGTCACTGCATAGGCTGTGCTCTATCCCCTCCTGTTTCAAGGCTCCACTGCTGCCATCTGGGGAGGCACTGGGCTTCCTCTGCTCTGGACAGCATGGATGAGGCAGCTGATGACTCTGGTACCTTGCTGAGACCCCCAGGTGGATTTTTCACTTGACAGAGGCAGGCAGCTGCTCAGCAGGTGCCAATTGATAGCACAGCAGTGGTTGCTTTCAGGAAGTCCTGAACGATCCTGGGGCTGTGAGGTAAGAATTTGTAGTTGCCCTTCTAACTACATGTCTGTGTGAATCAGGGGCTTGTATGCACAACTTTTATGTATGTGCTGCTGAGTACTGCAGCTAAATAATTGCTCAATCATTGGGTATAACAAAATAAATATTCTCTGTATGTCAATATTAATTCTGAACTATTTCTGAACCAAAATCATCATGTTTTCTTCACCACTTCTCACATGTTCTCTTCACTACTTATTTGTCATGCAGAATCTTTTTAGTATTTTTAGTCCTGCATTTCTGTCACTAAGAATGAGGGGGCTCTTTCCAGACCACCTGGGATGAAATCAGCCTCACCAGTTCAGACTGAACTGAACTCAGCTGGGTTCTGCTGGGGCTGGCAAAGTCACCACTTCTGATTGCTCTTCTTGGCTGATCTGTTGGAGGACGAGTGAAGGAACAGACTTAGCAATAGGAGACAGGGCAACAAAAAACAGAGCACAATAATTTCCTCTGCTACCACAGAGGGAACCAGGCTGGATGCTTGGGCAGAGCTCAGTGACCTGTTCTGCACACAACAGGTCCTGCTACCTGCCTGTGCCTTTAGCTGCCTGCAGCTGCATCCTACTGCTTTGGCCATTCATCTGGCCACTGCTGGCAGCGACCTCTTTCACAGATCTGAGCTCCTTGTGGAAACAAATGCTTCAGTGTAACACACATTTTGGAGACACTGGACTGATTTATGAAGAGAAAGGTGGGCATGTTTGTTGGAGGAAATTATTCCAAATAATTCAAAGAGCACAAATATCTTGAAATAATTCCACAGAACTGTTGTGTTTGTTGTTCTGGATAAGTCAGCTTGTCAGCTATTAATGGCCTATTGTCTTATCTTCAGGCAGGAAGTGGGGGGTTACTCTTCCTTCTTCTATTTTAATTGGTAGAACTGCAAACAAGAAAGAGGAACTGAGATATCACTCCATTATCATTATATTAATGTGTCAGTATGGTAGCAGACACAGAAAGAGAACTTAGTGATCTTCAGGAAAAATAAACTTTTTGTTATGCACTAAGAAATTTTACAGAATTATACCATTTTACAGAATTATGCCACTTTGACATGCTCATACAGAATTTTATTAATATCATTTTAACTTATTAAATTTGTCTCGAACAGGTTAAGTGATTTTACTAGTTAACCTTATGGCAGAATCATACTGTATAATCTATAACATTGAAATGGGGTGTTTGAAGCCCTGTTTTTTGGCATACATAACAGCAGGTTAATCAAGGGAAATAAATTACAGTCTAAAACACAACATATAAGCTAGATAAACAGAGGACCAGAAAACTGCATGCACTGTTCTGTAGATAAATTTCTAGCTTATGCAGGTCAAGTACTTTAAAATGCTTCCTAAGACGTCAAGTGATTCTCAACAGTTTGTCTCCGAAGCTTCCATTTCTTTATCAGTGGATTCCTCACTATCTTAAGACTGCATGTTCCTCTATGGACTTCTCTGAGCTCTAGAAAGAGTTTTCTTAATAAGAAATTTGCAAATGTGATTATTTATTTATTTAGGCAGTATATTAGTTGCTTTTTCAATGCTCTTGAGAGATGCGTCCTTTTTCTCTCTATCTATGCTTGGCACTTGTTATCTTATGAAACACAGACTTGAAGAAAAAAGCTTTTCCAAGCCCATACTTACTCCTCCATAGGATAAATTTAGCCAGAGCACACTGAAATAAAATTTGTCAAAGAAGGACAATGTTGTAAAATAGATTTTTGCATAATGTGTCTGAAAGTAACTTACAGAAAATTAAATATATATGTATTAATGCTCTTGTGGCTACAGCGCCAGGTCTTTCTTTTGCATGCTGTTCACTAGACGTTTACAAGCTTCCCTGTTACTTTGGGGGAAAGTCGTAATCAACATTAAATTGATAAACTAATTGTTATAACAGCCAGAGACAGTGCTACTTGGTGGAAATCAATTATATTAGAAGTTTTTCATTTTTCCTACTTATCTTTTGCCTGGTCTGGCTATAATGTAGACAGATGCCCCAAGTCAGTTTACAGCAAAATTGTAAATGATGCAAATTGCAGCTGCATTTGGGCTGTGGAACTTTGAAATAAAGCAAATACTGGTGCATGCATACTCATTGTGCAATTTTCAATGAAAAATTACTTTCACTTGCTCTTATCTTATATGTTCACAAAGTGGGGGGGGAAAAAATCAGTCGGTTGGAGATTATGCTCTGAAAAAAATGACTAGACATTTGGAATAACCATTTCTGTGCCTAGTTCTCTTAATCCATGTAAAAGCAAACATTTTCAAGGACATCTTAAAGTCTGAGTGTTTTATTTTGTTTTGTTTTTTAATTATTCTCTCTAATTCTAGGGACCTGGACTTTTTTTGTCTATTTCTTTGTTGTTGTTGTTGTTGTTATTATTTGTGTGGGGTTTTGTTTGTTTTGTTTTGTGTGTGTATGTGTGACTGTTTTTATTATTTTGTTTTTGTTTGTTTGTTTTTAAGCAGCAGTAGTATATGAGCCAGCATGTCTGGAGTGGAATTCATTTTTTCTCAGGCTAATTTTGGACTGAGTATTATTAATAGTATTTTGAGTCAGGTTAATTCTACAGTCAGTTCATAATTTTTGATTATAAACACCACAGTAAGCCAACAAGGCACACTTAAGATTAAGGCTCAATAACTTGGAGGGTTTATAATTGAGGATACATGCATATACTTTGCTGAATGAGATTTTCTCACCTAACTGCAGTTGTCCTGAAGTTAAGCATCTATCTATGCGTTTGTATAATCATCCTCTAGGCAATGGAAATAGGCACTCATCATGTAATTCACCCCTGCACAGCACTTTCAGACAGGTAGGATTGCAGAGGAATCATCTTTCCCTTTGACTCCCTCTTCCTATAATCTACTTCGAGTAGACTCTTGCATTTTAGCCAGCTAAAGTTAAGATGGCTGAACTGTACCCTACATATATATGAAAACGCTGGTGAACAACTGAAATGCAGGTTTTTGGAACAAGTTGGATATGTGAATTCTTAAAATTCCAGCAGTAATGTCAGAGGGCAGACTTCTCTTTTCTTAATTTCTACTTTTAAATCAGAGTGAAATATCTCAGGTCACCCACACACTGCAAGCTGAGAGGGGCAAACTATTTTAATGTAGTGAATATCTATGTAAGAGCAGAGGCAACACCTCTTTCTGAGGAACTACTGGGACCTGTAAACCTAGTGCCCCACAAGCTCTTTGAGGACCCTCTTAGCAATTGCCCTAGCAATGGCTTCAAAAGCTTTTCACTCCTGAGAACACACAACAAAATACGTTGTCCCTAGCAGCATTTCTTATCCAGTCCAAAGAACTGTTTGCAATTGTGCCCTTGTTTTTTTATGCATATTTTGTAAATGGATGAATTAGCCGGCAGCTTAGCTTAATGCTTTAACAGTGTAGACCTTCTTTCAGAGAAATCTCGTAGCAAGTAAAACCTGGTTTTGCTTCTATGGTAACAACTGAAAACTCTCTGCCACCTGAGGATACAGCAAGGCCACCAGCCCTGTGATCCCACAGCATGGGAGCTGGCTGCTGTGTGTGAGCACTGCAGCCTGTGTTTTGTGCCAAGCAAGAGGACAACAAGCTTCCTTTGCAAAGGCTTATGACTTGGCAGAACAGTACAGTGCTGCCAAGGTTTATGTTTATGGTGCTCAGCTGGGAGGTGACCTGTTTTTGTTGTATGTCACTCCTTTTCTTCCATGCTGCCATTTTCTATACCTTCAGGCTTTTGTCATGATTGCCCATAAGGTTCTCATATATAAAAACTTCTTCTTCATTCGAATTCTTCAGTGCTTCCTCCTCAAATCTTCCAAACAGAGATTAGCCACAGAAATATCTTTCTCTGAAAGAATAAGACAGTACAAAATCTCCTCACTTACCAAGTGATAACACAAAACTATTCTGAGCCCTCATCTAAGTCCTACACTAGATGGAGATAGTACGTCTGGCTGAAAAACATATGCTGAGATGCAGCTCTGATTGAATTAATTTTTTAATAAATTGTGTGCTTTCAGCAGGCTATTTCTTTCTCCCCTAAAAGAACCCTAACACTTGCAAATGGATTGTTTGTTTTTTATTTTTCCTGAAACTGTTTTTAATTTTGGTTCTGACCCTAATGTTCTCTCTTGATTAAATTTTTCCCTTGAGAAATTAGATAAAAATAAATGGTAAAGTTAAATTCTCTTCTGGTGAAAAAGTGATGGTAAGAGTTAGGAGGCCTTTCTGAGCAGTTTCTGATGCAGTACTAGCTGTAGAAAAAGAGAATTGCCTCTAACCTTATCTTCCAGGCGAGGAAGGGAAATGGTAAGGGACTGCGCAGTTGAAGAAACTTGGAATCCAGAATCCATTAAGAAAAATCACATAATAGGTACAAGAAACCTATTCTCTGGACAGGGGGATTTCCATATGTTACCTTTAGATGTTCCACACAGGGGTGGCACCAACAAGGACTGCATACTGCCTCTTCTCCAGGAGCTCCAGCCTCCAGCCCCTCTTACTGTTTTGTTTTTCTAGGAACTCTTGTATTTTGTAGTTTTGGCTGAAAGATAACTCAATACATCAATATAAACAGGTAGCTCTGAAAAAAGGGGTCAAATAATATCCCCTGAAATGAATTGCTCTGAATGTCACTTAGCAGCTAAAATTGCATATGAATCTTTAATCAGATTTACTACTTCTACTGCTCCTACCTCTTTAACCGAAAGCCCAAAACAGAATAGAGAATATTTAAAAAAATAAAGGCGGGGGGGGGGGGGAGGGAGGGATGCTTGTATTATTGATTTGCCCTCACAAATCTTGTAACAATTCACCCCTCATAAAGTGTGTTAAAATTGTTTAATAAATTACTACAAAAGTTTAAACCTCATCTGGTACCAACTGCAGACCTAACAAGATTTTTTCGCCTTCTCTGAAAGTAGGAAAGCAGGTTGAGACAGCTCTGTATTTATAGGAATGCATGAAACAGCTTTAGTTGTGGACAAAGGGCATGTAGTTATATGGTCCCAAAATTTTACCGAGCTGTCGATGAACAAATAACTACTCAGCATTTAGGCTGCACTTATGTGAACTCTTAGCCCTCCTTAACGTAATAACGACTATACTTGTCTCTTCTACAGGAACAATAAGCAGATGCATGCAGAAGGGTGAGCTTCAGGCAAGCAGATATGGCACCTCTTCCAAATACTGACCTACCTCCAACAATTCTGGAGCTTTTGAGATGGATATCTTCTACTTTGGCAAGAAGTGCCTCAGGTTTTCTACTTGCTGACAACATCCTTGCATTTGTTTTCAGCATGACTTCTTACCAACTTTGGGAGGCAGTGACAAATGAAGCCCAAAGTAAATCAAGATATCTCAGGGGCTGCTGTGTATTTCTCATCAAGTTACAAGGGTCAGGTTAGGATTGAAGGCTGTTAGTGCCAAAACAAAAACAAATCTTTGCTGGAACGCATCTTGTCTCTTGTAAAGCATAAGCAGTAGAGGACAATCATGACAGCAGATAAATGATGAACGTATATCACAGTAACCAGTGTTTCTCACTCAGTTCTCAGCTGCCATAAGCATTTTTGAAGATTTAAAAAAAAAAGAAAAAAAGAAAAAAAAAAGCTATTCTTCTACATCTATTCTTCTACATTATTTTACCATTAGGGCAAAGAGAAAATAGCCTGCTAACACTTCTAGAACTTCTTTAATCTACCGCAACATTAGACGAACTAGAGAGCAGAAATTCCCATTGCATTAATTGATTGAGGTTGGTATTTGTCACTACCCCAGTAGCAACTTAAATATCTAACTTGTTATTACTGAACCTGTCTTTTTCACATAAGTAAAAATTATTTGCTTCTGGTAAATGAAAAACACTGACCACACACTAGCAAAGAATAAAACAAAGATGCCAGAACAAATTTATTTATTTATTTATGTAGAATATGCAGTTAAATACTCAGACGGAAAGATGGCATATGTTCACAGAACAGTCATCATGAGCTGAAGTCTAATGTTCATTTGGCTAACTGGATGAGTGGGTACATGTGTCAAATACAAAGATTCTGTAAATATTTGTGTTTTGTAATTTTTTGGGGGAAGGATGATTCACTGCAGTGCTTTACTGCTGCATGCAAGCGATGCAAGCGTAGGCACTATGCAATAGCACATTATTCCTAGTTTAATATTTTCTAAATGGAAAAAAATCAAATCTCTAAAGTTCACCTACTCTAATTCTAAGCACTCTGGTGGTTATTATTCCCTTACTACACTTAGCCATTTTCTTACAATATTACTTAGTGAGGAAATAGTCTTTAAGTATTTCTTGAACATTCATCCTTTATGACATTTTCAAAAGGAAGCTAATGGAACAGTATATGCAACCTAATATAGAGTAGGCGTGGAACTGGTAAGAAAACAAACTCAGAGACTGCTTTTCCGTGATTACATTTGCTACAGAAGGATGCATTGAATGAAAAATGACAGTGGTATATCACAGGCCCGCTATGATTTAATATCTCTTCAATGCTGGAATGGGGACAATGCATATTATATTTGCAAGTGATAACAAACAGCTGAAGCACAGTAAAATAATCCAAAATGGTCAGAACAGGCTGGAGTTAATGCCAGTAAAAAGAAAGGCAAAATTTAGCAGGGAGTGTGAGATTTTACTCTGAAGTCTGAGCAAACCACTTCAAGGATACAAAATGAGGCCGAGTGTCTCTAAGTAAGATCACAACGGAAGGCAGCCCAGCAGTGCCACATGACTACCAGGCCATACCTCACACCAGGGTGCATCACTAGCAGGAGAGCCATGGACTTTTAGGTGAGGCATGAGATGTCTGAAATATTTTTCTGGTGCTAGATAGCAAAGCACTAATCTGGCTTGCCTGATGAGGCTTTTGGGTCTTCACCATTGGAGATGTTTAAGAAAAGGTTTGACAAACATTTTACCAGCTAAAAGGACCAGATGACTTCCTGGGGCTCCCTAGAGACTGAAACTACAGGCGCTGCCTTCGGGCTTGTGTAACTGTCACTGTTTCCTCCAAAACTACTTTTTCTTAGTCTTCAATCTCTTTCAGTTTAATTGATACTTCAGTCATTAAAAAGACATGGGACTGCAGTGGCTGCTCTGTTGGAACAGTGCTGAGGCAAAGTCGATGATGTGTCTCACACGTAAGAAGGTACATGAAATCTGTCACATTTGACTGTAAAACCTTGATTCAAATTGCTTAGAAATGTGTCAACTTCATTTTTATTACGTAATTTAGTTGTTTTGGGACAGATGAATAGAAGTATATCCAGGCAAAATAATAATATTATTATTTTACCCATACCCAAATAACTTAGAACTGTTTCAGTCCTTCAGCACCACTGCAGCCTGAATGAGGGAAAGGAAAATAAAGCTCTGGCACTGCTGTATTGTTCATTTTAAAAGCTATATAAGATCAACAAGATTATAATCTTCAGTGAAACATATTTCTGCACGATAAAAATTAACTTCTTTTATTGTACAGCCACTCCCAATAGTGTTTATGCAAAAGGCATTTCTGATTTCTTTATCTCCCTTCAGTGGCTGGGCTGCAAAGGCTTGCAGAGCCTGCAGGTGCTGTAGGCAGAGTCATGAGAGGTGCAGTGAGGTGTCCATGCTGCAGGTGTTAGGGGCTTGGAAGAACCACTGGCCGGTAGGCCAAAAGCACAAATCACTAGTTTTGGAGGGTTCTCAGCTTCCCTCAAAATTAATCCAGAAAATATGGGAGCTGACAAGGGCTGGAAACAGGAAAGGAAGGAATAGAAGAGAGGAGTAGAGGAATAAAAGTCCATCCGCAGGGGTGTGGATACAGCTAGTACTGCGATATCAAGGCTGGCTGCCTAGGTAAAGAAACAATTGAAATGTTAGGTATTCGAGAAAAACATAAAATTTAGCTACCTCAAGTTGTGGATCTGGATTAGCAAGCACTTTTGTTTTTGTATTTTTCATCCTCTGCACACTGCCTGTAAAATGGGCAACATACTCCCACAGGAATACTCTGAAGAAAACATTCATCAGTGCCTGTGAAACTCAGATTGCGTAGCAAGGAACCTCAGAGAAAAGCCTGCGAGGAGATGAATTGTTTTGTCTGCAGAGCAGGGTAGGAACTGCATATAATAAATGAAGTATGTAGCTAACCGTCGTATCAAGAAGAAAAACAACGTCAGTAGCTGTGCAGTCAATGGTCCCTGGGAAGAAGGCTCCTACGGAAATGTTTGCTTGTAGCCATGCAATTAAAGTGGTCACAGTGCAACCACGTAAAGGGCTAAATCAAGTTCCACAGGTAAACTTTGTCTCATCATTTCCACTGATGAGTTTCTTGACTTCACTACCTTAACACCCGTCTCAGGTAGTGGTGTAGGGATGGATTTACTGTCTGCAAAGGAATGAGTGACTGCAGCTCCCCTTAGCATACATGGGTAGCTTCCTCTCCTCTCCTTTGGATTCTGACTTTGCAGCATGCGGTAGAGTTGAGCTATTAATGGTACACGTATGAGCACCTGTGTTGATGGGGATGAGGCTTGCCTTTAAATTTAGCTTTTCTTTGCAGTGGCAGATTGCTATTTCATATAAGACTGGCTTTTTGAAATCATCATGAGTTTTCTCAAAGCATTAGAGGTTTCCCATTTTATTTCCTCAGGTGTTTTTCTCTGTTTTGGATTATTTTTTCACCCAGACTTACTAATCCGCAGTTTTCCAAACTGAAATTTCAGTTACTTTAAAATCCAGTAACCTTTGTATGACTCCTTTGTATTACAGTACCTTTATATTACTCCTTTGGTCCTTCTCTCATAAAAACATCCGTAATGGATTTCTGTGCTCTCAAATCTCAGAAGCACTGGAAGAGTAAGTAAACAATAAAAGATAATGTTACTTTGAAACGAGAGAATTTAAACTCCTCACATACCAGCATGTTAATGAGTGAAAAATAACACCAAAACTGACATCTTGTCTGCTCTTTATTTTATTCTGTTTCTGTAGCATACTCAATTGGTATGATAGGTGGCTACTTCAAGGTATTTAGGAGAGCTGATTTATAGTCTAGCCACATGAGCATTAAAGGCATGAGTGTGAATCTTGATGAAGTCAGAAAACTAGTCAGTCTGTTGGAAAACCATTAAACACCTAAGCACAACGCTAGATTAGTATATTTGCCAGAAATTTAAAAAACATAGTACATATTATATGATCTTTCAAATCACTGAAAACAAAATTACGGTGAGAAATCTTAATGGTATAATGTCAGAGGTATGGAATTACTAGTGAGGTGACTGAATCACAACTTCTCCTTAAAACATGTGTGTGACAGTTATTTGAGAATTTTCCAGAAAGAGAATAGCAGAACAGGAATACCACAAGACATTGGAAAGGCAGTGAGGCTGTGCTATCCAACGATGGTGCCACTCACAAAAAAAATGTAGATGCCAAAGAGCTAGATTTCTGGACAGAAAATACTTGCACACTTTGAATAGGTTTTCCAGTTTTTCTCTTTGAATTTTTAGGTCTTAAAAAGATGTCTGAATGTTATTTAGATACAGTGAAGAGCAATGGGCTGTTTTGTGCCCAAGAAGGACATCGAGGCCCTGGAGCGTGTCCAGAGAAGGGCTACGAAGCTGGTGAAGGGCCTGGGACACAAGTCCTGTGAGGAGTGGCTGAGGGAACTGGGATTGTTTAGTCTGGGGAAGAGAAGGCTCAGGGGAGACTTTATTGCTCTCTGCAACTACCTGAAAGGAAGTTGTGGGGAGCTGGGGGTCGGCCTCTTCTCACAGTTAACTCCTGATAGGACTAGAGGGAATGGCCTCATGTTGTGCCAGGGTAGGTTTAGGTTGGAAATGAGGAGACATTTCTTCTCAGAAAGAGCACTCAGGCATTGGGATGGGTTGCCCAGGGAGGTGGTGGAGTCACTGTCCCCTGGGGTGTTCAAGGAGAGGTTGGACGTGGTGCTTAGGGACATGGTTTAGTGGGTGCCATTGGTGGTGGGGGGATGGTTGGACCTGATGAACTTGGAAGTCTTTTCCAACCTTAACGATTCTGTGATTCTATGAATTTAGGAACACAGTAAAAGTGTGCACAGAGTGTGTTTAGTCTCGTATTTGCTTTGAAGAACTGAAGTGTTACTACGGTTCTTGGTTTGTGGAGAAAAGGGAAACGTGGATACACTGAAAAACACCCCATTCCTGTGAAACCTAAAAATGCTATCACATCTGGTAAACGACGAGCAAGCTCCTACATCTCCTAGCAGCCACCGCAGCTACTCAGGCCCGCAGGCACGACGCGAGCACCACGCTGCCTGCGACGCACCTCCCGACCCCGCGCTGCGCGTGCCCGCTGCGCGGCGGCAGCCGGCGGAGGGCTGTCTCGCTGCGCGCTCCCGCCTCGCGGTCACGTGCCCCCGGGCCGGGGCGGTGCGGGGCGGTGCGGGGCGTAAGATGGCGGCGGAGCGGGAGCCCCCGCCGCTGGGGGAGGCGCGTCACGCCGAGCTGGAGGAGCTGGAGGACGGCGAGGAGCTCTTCGCCAGCACCGTGTCCACCATGGAGGTGAGAGAACGGCGCCCGCGGGACGCGAGGCCTGCCCGGGCCGCGGTGAGGCGAATATTGGGCCGGGAGACGCGGCCCTGCAGCGGCGGGGGGCGGGGGGCTCAGCCGCCGCCGCCTCCAGGCCTCCCTCATGTCACCCCCACCCGGCCCACCCCCTCCAAAATACCACAAAAACACCAGAAAAGCGACGGGCCGCGGTCCCGCAGCTGGCGGTGTGAGCGCTTCCTTCCCCGCGGTGGAAAACGCCTCATCGGAGCGGGGGCTTCGCCTGCCAAGCCCCGGTCGTGCTCCTCCTGCCTGTTCTGCTGATATCTTCTGGAGGGACTTGGCTCTTCCTGTGCGCAGTTATCCATTTAAAGAGAAAATTGTTCCTGTTCCTCTTTTCCTGAAGTTTCCTGCCCCTGACCTTTGCAGTAATAGGATCATTCCTTTTTTCTTTGTGTTCTGGCTGTCGCCTGTCCCTAGCGAAAAAGGACAGCACACAAAGAGGCTCTTAAATGTATTTAAAAAACCGCTTGTCTTCTCTCTCAAGTCACTTACCTCTTTTTCTTTTTGTAGATGCGTAATCTGTGCAATGGTAGGAAAAAAAAGATCCGTGAAAGCATGCTGTGAAGGATAGCAAATGGTGTGAACCTGCAGTTGACAAGAATCATATTGGTAGACTTCTGTACATCTGTGTATTGTTGGGGTCTTGATCTGTACACCAAGACTGCAGTAAAACACAAATACCGTCTTTTATCTCCTGTGGCTTGAATTCTAGACCATGATAGAATTAATGCCTAAATCCCAGTTAAAAGTCCTCTTAATGATTAAACATAGTTACTGAAAACTCCTCTAACTTGAAAAGCTGGCAGAGAAACACACTTTGCATTGAGTGGCTTGGTTGACAGTTCCGTTGTGCCGCTTCATTTTTCTATGCAGTTTATTTGGAAGAAAGTAGCTAAGTGGAAAGGGGAAGCCTCTTTGCTTAAAGAGAAGCTTTGAAAAGCTTTGTCAGTAAAGCTTTTTTTGTCATCTAATCAGCTACAGCATTTAGGGAAGAGCCTCGCTTTTGTGACTTTCTAGCAAATTTGAAAGGAAAATAGGAATCACGAAAACTGAGTTTGAACTGCTCAGTGCCATGAAGCTAGATCATATAATTTCAGTGTATAGGGCACCTTTGTCCAAAGAAGGGCAGTTATCCCAGGTGTGGGCTTAATTAACCTTCTGTCTTGAGAGTTGTTTTAATCCTATAAATATTCATGTTTCTAAATGGCTGTGGAAGTTCTTTAAAGTAACAACAGCTCTTTGCAGTTGATTGCATACTGGCTTGTGGATTACCTGAGGGGAAAGTGAAGCAGGGGATGGTGAGGTCCAAAGCTGGTGTAAATGAAGGGGATGGTATTTTGAAAGGGTTCCTAGCTGGTTTGTCTTGGAGCTCTGCATATGATTTTTGTATGACTAATTCCTGTTCTTAGCCATCCTGAGCATTTTTTTCTAGCTTTCATTCTCTTTGCAGCTCACAAAAAGCATCTTGTTTCTTTCTTACCTGTGATTTGGATATGCAGTGGAAAAGCTGTAATAAGTCTTCCAAATAGCTTCAGTGTTAAAATCTTTTATTAGAAGACACGCTTATTCATTAAAGTTTGTTCTGACAAGATACAAATTTCACGTGTATTATGAAGAGTATATATGAAATATTTAAATGCAGTTTATAAGGAAGGCTTACTTGTATAATTAAATGGAGACTTGTTTATTTCAAGTTCGTTTCTCTGGATGTGAAGAGAAAGGAGCTGGAGCTTTAACTTTCCAAGTGCACATACTGAAAGTTAGTGTTTTGCATTGAACCCTCTTAATTCTACAATGAAAAACATTAAAATGTCACACTCTGAGCTGTAACATCTGGAATTTCTGGGGCATAGCAAGCAGGTGTTCTAGGACTTGAAAAGTTGCTGTGTTGGAGTTAAATGAGGGCACTTCCCTTTTTGTGAAAATAGAGCTTGAAAACTCTGGACAGCTGTCTGAGCAGCAGCTTGTCTGAGCTGTTAGGGAGCTTGTTTCCTTGTCAGATATCTGCAGCGCCTTTGAGTAGTAGAAT
Source organism: Cygnus olor (assembly GCF_009769625.2). Classification (NCBI taxonomy): domain Eukaryota; kingdom Metazoa; phylum Chordata; class Aves; order Anseriformes; family Anatidae; genus Cygnus; species Cygnus olor. Next base: position 62,185,265 of record NC_049198.1, on the reverse strand, counting down.
GATTCTTGGGTTTTTATTGTGCCAACTGTATTGTAATGTCTCATGGACTACCTCCCATTGAATTCGTGATCACAGAGTGGTCTCCCGTTAGCTGCCACAGTTGCTTTCATCAGTGGAAACAGCCAGACTGAATCAGACAAATGGTCTGTCTAAGCCAAGACTGTATTTCTAACAGTAGTCAGTGGTAGATGCTGTGCAAAGACTATTGCTGACAATTATGTGTATGTGCTGGCACTCACCTGCAGTGCTCTCCCAGCTACTAGGTTTTTGTTCAAGGGCTTCGTGAGCCCTGTGTAGCTTTATAATATTAACAGTCTTCATGGGCTTATCTAGTTGCTAAATTTTTGGATGTTTGGTTTGTTTTTAAAAAAAGGTATCTATGATATGTGTAAGAAGTCCTGGAAGTTAACTCTGCGTTACGAGAAAAATCACCTCCTGTTACAAGTTTTTATAAACAAATTGCTAACTTGCTGACTGTGTCCTCTGCTGCTATTAGGGGAGACAGCAAATGACCATGTGAAAGTCACCTTTGGCAACATACGTGAAAAAGCATACCTTAGATTTTCTGAAAAATAGTACATTCAGTGTTTTTTCATCATTACCTTGTCCTTCTTCTCCTCCTTGCCCCGGTCTGTTCTGTTCCACTACTGCTTGAAAATTTTCTTTGCCATCTACTTCCTTGTTTCTGTTGCCACTGTTGTGCCACTTCTAACTCCATTTTCTCCTAAACACTTCTCACTCATTTCTGTATCACCCATCTCCATCTTCTGTAAAGCAGGTGTTGTGTGAACATACAGCTAAGCTGCTAACTACTCATTACAACTGGTATTAATATTCCTGTTTTTTTTTTTTTGTAATGGAAGAACACATGGAGGCACTTGAAAACAATGAGTAAGCAGATGTTGTAATCTATCAAAGACTCTTATTTAGGGTAGGGTGTGTATGCAATCTCATTGCCAGTTTAACAGTTTATGTCAAAGACCTGCAATATATGCTTGGCTTTCTGTACAGAAGGCAAAATATTAAGTAGACACAGGAATCCAGATGTCTTTCTAGATCTATATTGAATTTAACACTGGCAATTGCAGTGGAAGCAGTAATGATCTCAGTAGAATATCTGAGAATAAAATATGAAGTCCTTGAACACTATACTATAACTTTACAGAAGATTAAGTCTGTACTCAAAATTAATTGGTGTAATTCTACTGGAAATACATGTCTTGTTCCTTGGTGTTAAATCCAGGCTGTAATGGAAGCACGCAGTAGTTGGTTGTAGGGTAATTGTGTGCTCTAATTTTAGGGCATTATGCTCGTACTTGAGTCTTTATTTTCTCTGCCCATGCAGCACTTTGTGAGCTTCTGTAACAGTTTCAGTGAAAACCAGCCAGGTGGCCTGCAGCAATTGGAGTAGTATGGTGGTCTGACTGTGTCAGCCTACTGAGATCCCATCAAAGGAGGCTTGGCAGGGCTCAGACAGGTAGCTGAACAGGTTTGGGGGAGACCCTGTTGTTAAGGGATGATGCCCAAATATCTAGGGCTGTAACATCAGCCAACAGAAAACGTGAGAACTTGTTTTTGTGCCTTCGTAAGTCAAGGCTATAAAAATACTCATTTATTGCTATCGTAATATAATGCACAATTGAAGGGAAGAAAATTGAGATTGTGGTTGCCAGTTTAGGTTGGAATGGGCCCACAGTCCTCTCATCAGAATTTTGTTTCTAGACAACAAGTAGAGGAGGATCCTGAATGTCCTGGCCATTGGGCATCTTGGTTGTTGGGTGCTTCCCTTGAGTTTCGGCGCAGAAGCTTTATAGGCATGTATGTTTCAGAAAATGAACAGGTTTGTGAATCACTGGCATCAAGAAAGTGCAACATTTCTAAACAGCTATGCTGTCTGTATGTGTTGTCTGGGCAATGAGTTTGTGCTAGTCTCCATCTTCTGTTTCTTTTCTGATACTCAGATTTTCTCTGTGTTATGTATTTAATAGCTTTTCTGACTGCCATTTTTATATACGTTTCAGCTGTACTTCATAGGCGTAAAAGAACAAAATTGGGGCTTTTAGCTTGCACCTGTAGGAGAGTGTAACTAGAATAGCTTCATATTACTAATACTTGTGTGGGTGCATGGGTACATTTTTTATTTTTTTGAGAGGTTGAATAGCATTCTCTTACCCATTTATTGTGCAAAATAATCAGATGATTAGGAATTATTGACTGTAATTTCTGACACACTCAGGGCAGTGGCTTTCTGTGCCTTCATAAAGTTCACTGAGAACAGCTGTCTGTTTTGAAGACGACTTCTGAAGACAGCAAACTAAACTGTTATGAAACTCTTAAAAACAGGTTGGTGCTGTGTCCGGAACTACTGTAACTACTGTAGCTGTTCAGACCCTTAATCATCTTTAAGATGCTTGTGTGTGTGTGTGTGTGTGTGTGTGTATATATATATATATATATATATATATACACACACAGTGTGATTTAAGCTCTTTTCATTTTTAGTTTTTGTCTTCATATAAAGATAGTCCCAAATGTTTGTCAAGATATTTAACTCTATCCTTAACTTATCTCATCTGAGAGTGACAGCTGTTTAAAAATTCCAGAGAGCCATTTAAAGATTTATAGGTTGGGAAATTCCGTATTCAGCGAAAGGCTATTTTAAATGAAAGAAATTTTCCTTTTAAAATAAGTCATCCACAAAGCTAAACGTTAATACTTTTTATTCTTAAAAAGCAGGACTTGAAGTACACAACAAATAGGAATTTTATTTCATATTTATATAACAAATAATGCATAGGAAGAACCTGTGTTTCACTGGAAATCTTCCTGTGACAGCTGCTTCTAGACCTCATGCCTTTTTTACAATTTATAACAGCTGCATGAATAAGCTTTGTTTCCTGCACTTTCTGAGGTGCCTCTGCAGTTTGTTCAAGGCCTCTCCTTTTGCGAGTATTCTCCACTTGTGCTTCACGGAAATGGGGTAACTAAAATACGGAGGAAGCATGCTGTAATTGATACGTGAACTATGCCTGTGAAGCCTAGTACGTAGTGCATCTCTCTTGAATAGTGCCACGGACAGCATCTTTCCCAGCTCAGTAATGAAAACAGATCCATAATCCTACCAGGGCTCGGTGGCATCTTTCCACGTGTTTATGTCTACTCCTACAAAGACTCTTTCCTGTTTTCAAGGTGGGAATGGTTTGCTATTGGCTTAGGTTAAGTCCTCTGGTGAAATTGTTGATTTAGGCATGTAAGTATGTTCTTTTTCATATTATGCAGTGTGTGAATCAGGTTTGAGAGTTCAAGGTGATTTTTCTGCCTGATAGGGTTTTTTTTTTGTAATTAGAAGCCAGGTGTAGTCAAAAGTAATCAGTGAGCAAAACAGCTGCTTCAGATAAAACTGAGGAGATAGGCTGGGAGAATATCTTGAAGATGTGAGTGTTTTTCATGTTTTTTCACCATTCATTAATCAAGTGCACAATTAAGGGATAAAGCTGGAAGCCATCTGTTGCATACAGCAAGTGTCAGGAAGGCTTTTATTCCCTGTGCTTGGCCATGTTACAGCTGTTTCTCCTGGAGGTGAACTGACAAGCATGAACTACATGTCATTCTGCATCCCTATTAGTGTGGGGTACCCACTACGTGCTAAACCATAAATATATGAGTGGGGTTTTACTCAGAGTTGAGCAGTGGAGAAACTTACTTGGAATGAGTAATCTGTGATGTTTCTGTGCAGAATCACTTACGCTGATAAAACTATAAATTGCTGGAGCCTCACAGGGAAATAAAGCTTTTGTTGTTCTAACTGAGGTACACAACCTTGAACTTGCAGCTCTGTGCAGCCCTACACAGAGAGAGAGGCTGTTTCTTCTGGAATGTGCTACTTGCAAGTTCTCAATTCGCTTAAGTGTTGACCTTTCCATGTGATGCATGCTATCTGTGCTGTCGTTTGTAGAATAATGAAGCATGTCAGTGGTGATTTTTCTTAAACTTGCTAGTTCATTTCCTCTAAATTAGTTACATGTCCTGTGATACAACTTAGGATCATTCCTCAGAGAATAAACAAATACAACTTTGTTACCTCACAGCACTGTGTTTGTTGTCGGATCATTTGGGCAGTGGTGTAGTCTGAGATGAGAAGTGTACGTGTGGCTAGTGGGCCATTTGCTTCTAAGCTTATAAACTCTACTGCCTTCATATAGTTCCCCAGCATTTCTGCTTTGACTTTCTTTGTAAGCTCTAGGGTAAAGCACAGCAAGCAGTTTGAGAGGCTCATGACTTTTGTTGCTCATAACTTTCATTTTTTTATTGTTTTCCCAACACTATATGTGGGATTCCCAGAGAGAGGCAGCTGGTGGGAGAGGGAAGGGAATATAATCTTTCTGTCATTTGAATGGAACATAGGGTTTATGTTTAAAGGAACACAGACTTTCTGGCATCCTTGTATTTTCTTTCACCTTGCATCTTGAGAAGAAAAAAATCTTGAGGTCGAGAGAGTCTTGATTTGGTCTGTCCTGTAAAAACCATTTATGTACTGTCTCTGAATTTGTCAGGCAGGATACTGCTCCTTGCTTACTTCCTCTGACCAGAATTTCAGGTGACTGTGATTTGGGTTGATGTGGGGGCCAGGATGTTGCTCTGTGCTGCTTGGAGTAAAGCTGCAGTTGTGTATGTATGTTGTATTGGAACATACACTGTTCTGTGAGAGCCGGTGGTCAGGAAGGCCTCTCCCTGAGGACCAATGCCTGTGCTACGCTTATGAATGTGCAGTATATAATCTGGACAGATTACTTTCATGGTTTTTCGGTATTTTTCAGGCTTTTTTTAGTGTTTTGTAGCCCATGATGTTTGTTGAAGTGTAGCCTGAAACATTTCATATCTGTTCTGAATTTTGGTTCTGAACCTAAATTATGACAACTCCCAGCAAAAATTAGGAAACACATAATGACGTAATTTACAGATGCCCTTGAAAAGGGCATGCATTCATGAATAGATATGCTGTTGTTGAAAAGCCCTTAGCTAGCTATCTTGGATGAAACTGTGGGAAGTGACTCTTGCAAATTTTCTAGTATTATTGCAATAACCCTGGTTGATGCATACTCAACAGGATTTGATAACTGAAGCACTGGTCTTCAGTTACATGTGTATTTGTTTTCTGAGTAAGCCGTATACTTAGAACCTCAACTTCAATATTGATTCATCTATTTTCCTGAGTGTCTTCCAAGTATTTCTCTTTTCACAGGGCAAATTCTAGTCTTCAGTGAATTAAAAAAACTGCATCAGTGGCAAGCCTAGCTTCCATGTCAGTATAGTGCGACCCTACGTAGGAATAATCCCTGAATTCGAACTGTTGAAAAGATATCAAAACTACTTCTGGCTGCAAGCAGAGCTGAGTTGTTTTAGTGGCATTAATCTACTCTTTAATCTCTGAAAAAATGGGATAGAGAACTTGAAGATTTGTTTATTTTTTTCTATGTACCAATCCAAATCTAAATATAAGCCTTTTGAAAAGGAGCTTAATCAAATTACATTCAGCAATACTAATAAAGTGATTTGAGATACTTCTGTAGCAGCTTTTGTTACACACTAATTAAACTTGAGGAAATGAGTAACTTTTCTTTTCTCCAACAAAGAAATGAAGAGAGTTGTTGACTAGCTCATATCCTTTGTTCATTGTTATCACACTAGAGAGTAGGAAATGGAAATAGCTGACAGGGTTTCCTTTCTGTACATCTTTCCCTGGTTCTTTGCAATGAAAGAATGCTTGTTGCAATAATTCTTATGCTGACACGTGGCAACTGGCTCTGTGCTAATTAGTTCTTTTTTTTAACAGTCAAGTCCTTCATCTCCAGAACCAGCAAGTCTTCCTGCAGAAGATCTCAGCACAAACTCCAATGGTCCAAAGCCGACAGAAATCATGCTAGATGATGACAGAGAAGACCTCTTTGCTGGTAATTACTTGTTTCTTCTGGTGTGTCTGTATAAACTTGTTTGCTCTTGGACTTAAAGGAGTATGCTTTTCTGGGGAGGAGGTTTAAAACCTCTGCGTGCTGTAGAAGGTCATTTTCTTGGCTTGGCTGTAAGGAAATGTGAAGCAGTACCATTGCAATGGAAAGTTAAATTTTAATTTTATGCAATTGAGCATTGTAGCCAGTCTTAACTGTTTCTTAGTCTGTTGAAGGTACACTTCCTGGAAATTTCCATTAAGTCATAAATTAATGCATTTAGGTATTAGAAGTGTCCCTTGCTGCCTTCAACGTTCTTTGCTAGGTTCAACAATCATGTATTTATTTAAGGTCCTATGGTCTTCTGAAATATACTGTTCAATTTCTGAACTTGAAAATTAGCAGGAGAAATAATATGCTAAAAAGGAAAAACAGATGAGATTCGTCTTTGCCCAAAGTTGTTCTGTGATTGTTAATACGTCTTGCTACTGATTGTATATTGTTGTAAAACTGGTTTGGAGTGTAGCCTTTCATTTTGAACTCAAAGTAGAAGATTTTATCTTTCTTATTAGTAAAAACCAAGTGATATATGACTTCAGGTTAGATAAGCTTTGATTAATTGGGATTTTTTTCAACTAAACTTGCATGTGTTGTCTCAGGAGTAAACACTTCTGTTACACTCTTGACAATATATATTTTTGTAAGGTAAATTAAGAATTACTTTCACATACTGAATTAGCGGCACCTTGAGAAACTTATTAATAATAGAAAAATTTAGCGTATTTTCTTAATTTGACAATGATATACAGGTTTTTTCTTGTGCAACTCTATAGCATTGGTTAAGTCTGTGTAAGTACCAGTTTCTCAGTGGTGTGTACCCTGGCCGCGTAGTGTGGCAGGGTTAGCTGGTTAGTAACATGTTCTGGTGATAGCAGTAAAGTAGTATTATGTAATTAACAAAAACAAAAGAAAAAAACACCACAATTTAAGTTACATCTTTGTTTTCTGCTTCATACCTATACATAAGGTATTCATGTCATTTTCCAGTTATGAAGAAAGGTAATTCAGATAGTATTACAAGCCAGAGGGTATTTCCTTTTTCACAAGACTCTTTTTATTATAATGAAAAGGTAATAAACCAGTGTACAGGAAAAGTCCTATCCATTCACTAGCATTTGATTCATGACAGTACTGCATGTTTGAAGAAAGATATATGAAAGTTTTGATAAGTAACCAGACAGTAGTCAATACTTGCAATCCCTTATTAATCAGTCACTACTTTAATGCTGGTTGTCTACTATCTTAACATTGGATATGGTTTCTGTCACAAGTACAGGTGTATATACTGTTCAGGAAAGGAGGTATAATAGGTTTATGTACATCAAGACATGGTTTCAAATGTTTCTTCTCAATAGCAACAATGTTCCTACAACTACTTCTTGAGTAAGTCTGTTGGCTCTCTGCTTTGAATGCAATCCTAAATTCATCTTCATTGATTCCCTGATCTAGTCATTCAAAAATAGAATCATCTAGGTTGGAAAAGACTTCTAAGATCCAGTCCAACCATTAACGTAGCACTGCCAAGTCTACCACTACACCATGTCCCTCAGCACCACATCTATGTGTCTTTTGAATACCTGCAGGGATGGTGACTCAACCAGTTCCCTGGGCAACCTGTTTCAATGCCTGGTCACTCTTTTTGAGAAGAAATGTCTCTTCATTCCCAACCTGAACCTCCCCTGGCACAACTTGAGGCCATTCCCTCTAGTCCTATCACTAGTTCCCTGTAAGAAGAGGCCGACCCCCAGCTCCCCACAACTTCCTTTCAGGTAGCTGTAGAGTGCAATAAGGTCTCCCCTGAGCTTCCTCTTCTCCAGACTAAACAACCCCAGTTCCCTCAGCCACTCCTCACAGGACTTGTGTCCCAGGCCCTTCACCAGCTTCGTAGCCCTTCTCTGGACTCGCTTGAACACCTCTATGTCCTTCTTGTACTGAGGAGCCCAAAGGTGAACACAGTACTCAAGGTGTGGCCTCACCAGAGCAGAGTACAGGGGGACAATCACCTCCCTTGTCCTGCTAGCCAAGCTATTTCTGGGTTTTAGTTTCTAAATTAACTAATTAAGTATTTCTAAATTAACTCTATAGCATTTAGTTCTGGGCTATTTTTTTATAGATAGATTTATATTCGTGTCTATTATGTTTGTTCTGAACTTACCAAACTTATATTTGCATATATTTGAATTTACATTTGCGTATGACACCGTCAGAATATATTAACTAGTTTATTAACTCTCTGAAACTGTTTTAAGAGAAATAGTAAAAATGAGAGGCGTTTTCCTATTTCTTTTGTGTTTATATTACCTCATTTTATGACTTAGAAAGACTGGCAGTGCTTTAAAAATGAAGCTTTCTAGTACTAGTAATATATACAGTATTTAAAGTCAGCTTTTTGTAACCATAGAGCAGTCTGGAATGGATATTTTAGGAAAGCCAAATTCTCTTCTGGCTGGATAATGTAGAGGAAGAAGGTGGCTGGAGTAAATATTGATGGGAACCAAACAGAAGGAACAAATGTTAGCAGCCAGATTGTTTCAACTGAAGTGAATTCTGTGAGAAAACAAACGGAACTGATTTAATGAGTTTGAGTTTGCTGTGGGAGGCATTCTTTGAAATGCATATGGCATTGAACTGAAAGCATCTAACATACTGCATGTCTAACACAACAAAAAGTGGTCTGTAAAAGGTCAGTTAATATACAGACTGAGGCTAGGATGGACTTGTAAGCAGGAAAAACAGCAATTTGTGGAGATTAAGATTGAATATGACATCTTTCACAGTAAAGATTGTTCTAAGCAGGAAGTTTGCATGATACATTTGTATCCTAGCGAATAACTTCTCTCTTTTTGGTTCTGGTGCTATGCATTCACAAGTGTAACTGTATTTTTCTTTCTTAGGACTGTTTTGCTAGACAGTGATGTTAATCCAGTCCTTGAATAGAAACAATGCCATGGATAGAAGCAGTGTGTGAAGGCTATGTGAGAGATCTACTTTTTGGCCTTCAGCTTGATTGCATAAGCCTTACTTTCTATGAAAGTAAGACCTAGTTAAAATATGAGTGAGATTGAATTTTTTTTCTTCGACATGTTGAAATTGCAGAGAAACCTATCTTTAGCTGGCCCGTAGGGACAAGAATGGAGTTCTACAGCTTCCTATCACTATTAGATGCTATAAAATCCAGGTGAAGGAAATCTATGGGTGGCTCATGGAAGGAGGGATTCTGACTCTTTGTAGGTATAAACAACTATCGTTTTGCAGTCATACTGGTAAAAATGTGGTGATATTCCTCTCTAGCTCCTGTAGGCTTGAAATTTATTTCATTATCTATCTAATAATGCAACCTTAAAAAAAGGTGAGGGAGAAACTCAATGATTTCCTGAATTGTGTTAACGCAGTTCATAATCTGTTGGGTTTTTTTAGGCTTTTTTGACTGTACTTAAAGCCTCTTTGCTACTGTGTTTCTGGGACAGCCATTAGAAAGTACCTGAAATAAAGTGTTTTAGATATTCCTTATTGCTGCTGACATTTAAGTGCTTTGACAGAACTGTTAAAAGTGGCCTGTAAAGGTGGAAGAAACTGAGGCTTCTGTCTGCTGCTGGAGATGAGAAGGCTTTGTTAGTATTGTGGTTCTTGATTCTGTAAACAAACAGTCCTACTAAACACATTTAAGCACTTTTACTGTTAGAATGAAAGTCATTGTGGTGATTATTTGGCCAAAAATGAATTACTTTATCTTAGCCCGTAGTGTTCTTATATAGGGGGACCATAATGATCAGTGCTTCAAATCATTCAGTGTCAGGAGTATCTCGAAGGTCTTTGAGTTGTGTCTTTAAAAGCTGGCCATCCACGAAGTTCTACAAATAACGAATACGATAAGAGTAGTGAATTAATCTTAAACATTTTGGAAAAACAATTCGCCTTCAGTTCCATATCCAACTGCAGAAACATGTCATGGACTGCCTTTGCAGGGCATAGTTGTGTATGCTTTCTTACTTTGGTGTTCACAGATGACGAGCAAGGCTGTTAAGTTGTACCCTTGCTCTGTCACCGTTTTCAGAAAAATGAAAAGTAATGTTTTTTTCCACTCTGATTGTTAATGTTAGCTTTTTTCAGTTCCAAAAGGTGTTTGGGAGTGTATCCTCTTGTACAAGTAGCTAACTATTTCCTCATGGAAATTTGATGCATTTTGGTGGGAAATTTTTTTGTTGTGTTTTGGAGGGGGTGTTGTTTTCCTTCAGGCTGTTACAGATTTGTCTTAGCTGCCTTTGTTTTTTTTCTCCTGGAAGTTTGTACAGAAAAGAACATGCCAGTTCCGTGGACCAGACAGCATAATACTTGAAGCTCAGCCGAACAGCAAGTTTTAAGCTAGTGTGTCTGTCAGGCCATTGTCATGTGATAGTCTGAGCAGAGCAGATATGTGCAGATGCCTGGCTGCCTTTTAGAAACTGGTTATTGAGCTCTACATCTTTTCTGTGAGAACCAAACACAAAAGCACTTGAGCCTACTGGTTGTTGTTTTGCTAGTAGTTTCTGTTCTCATTAAGATTATTTTTAGTCCTCTTCTTGTAACAGTAAGAGTCATGGGCTATGACTTAAACATAGCAGAACAGTCAGTTGTGTTAGGATATCCATCTACAATTTGTGTTAAACCCTGGTGAAGCTTTTTTCTTGTAATAAAAGTAATTCTCTGTTCTGGACAACAGTTTCTACTTCAGTTTACTTCCAAATCTATGTGATCATCTGAATACATTTTCAAAGATAATAAGCTAATTTGAGCACTCACGCGATGTCGGAATGTTAGAGATCTATGATGTTTAGAAGTGTGATCAGTAAAAATAACTTACTCAGCTGAAGTGAGCTGCTTGTGAAGAATTGCAAGCTTGTGCTTTCTCAGATGATGCTTGACAAATACTGGTCGTGAAAGGTAAAGAAACAGGAGCTGTATAATGCTGAGATCGAGCTCCCTGCTGAAGTGCTGATAGAAACTTGGTGTAGTTGCCTGTAGAATGTTAAATGTAAGTAGTTGTCTTTTGTGGCAGGCAGGTATATTTTCATGTTCTTTTGTAGCTAAGCATCTTGACAGTGATCTTCTGTCAGAGACCATTGATAGGTTATAAAGCAGGTATTCATGTATATAAGTCTTACAGGAATAGATTGGTTGCAGTGCTTAATGTGTGCTGATAACTGCCATGGCTGATATGAAATATGTTGGATCTCAGTGTTTCTTCCTTGAAGTGGGGTAGAGCAGTTGCCTCTATTCAAGAAGAGTTTATGCTTTTGAGAAGTATACAGTAAAGCAAGACATCCAAATTTCATTTTGCATGCAAATATTAAGACAGAGCTTAACAAACAAAACAAAAAAACCACGCAACCAAAGACCACATCATCTGATTTCTCAAATTGAAAGAATGTATGTAAGAAGCATAAATGCCAGAGGTCATCTGAACAAATCTGTTTCTTGGGAAATAATCCTTTAGCAGATACACTAGTCAAAGACTGCTTTTCTGAGGGGAAAGAATAGCTAGGAAGTGTAATAGCCTGTTATTCTTACTATAGAGCTAATGCTTCTTTTCCCCTTCAGAATCTGTCTTGAATGACAATAACCTACTTCTGAAACTAGCTTCCAATACTTTGCTTCTGAACAAGAAGTATGACGTCCTTGTCTGCTCCTGCTCTCTCCACTCACCCCCTTCCACTGCCTTTTCCATTTCGCTCTTCTGGATTTATGTAATATGCTGGATGCATGCAGTCTTGGGGGTGAGAGGCAGGAAAGAGGGTAGTATAAACTCTTCTTCCTAAAATAACTGACTTGCTGCTATCAGATGGACATACTTTTTTTTCCTGTCCATATTTTCTTACAGGAAAATAGGAAAGGAGGGCTCATAGGCTACACTTTGTAAAATCTGTTAATTCTCAACCAACCTGGAGTCACACAGATCCAGAAATGCAGGTGTGAACAAAGTCTCCTGTTATGCCAGTTCTAACCCTGCAGTTGCAGGTTGGTGGTCTTGCTGATAGGAAAGCTTGCATTTCCAGCTGTTTGTTCCTGATGCTTCCTCTTACAGAAATAATCCAGCAGAGTAGCTTCAGATGTCATCTGAACAGTGGTAGGGGGCTGATCCTGGCTGGATTTCATGTGGTAATCAACTCAACCTGGATCAGTTCATGATACTAAGGGACGTGTGGATACAGGTCTGAGAAAGAGGAGCGGTGGGGAAGGAGTGTGCCACTGTTTTTATCTGACAGCAGTGCTGGTTTGCCATCTTTAATTCACACTGCCTTTGTGAAGTCACATTTTCACAGAAATGTTTTCTCAACTGATGATTGTGAGAGATTGGTGTGGTGTGATTTCCTTCATTACTTACGTTATAATCCTGTCTAAAATGTGAAGGTACAGCAGGGTGCTTACTGGTGGTTAGTGGTTCAATTACCAGACAGTTGTGCTGGAATACAGCTGGTGGTAGAAAAAGTGAATTAAAGCAGAATGGCCCTATGTATTTGTGTGTGCATGTGTACATACATACTTTGGTGAAATAGTTATATAAATTCTTACGTATGTTGTATGCTGCTAGCTGACAAATAAGAGAACTATCTCTTTTCAGTATATAAATGTGGTTCTTCCACCATCTCAGTCTAAAAGATTCTTTTTTCCAACTGTGTCAGCATGACTTCCTACCTCATCTGAGGTTTTGAACTAAACTTCTTTATTGTATTAATGGTATATCCTTTCTGTGGCATTTGAGGGTAGGAAGGAATAGCAGGATTCTTCAAAAAAGAATTAGGAATAAGAATAAAAAAGTGGAAGGAAAATGAGCTTTTCAAAAAAAAAATTAAATAATCTTTGCTCATATTAAAATGGATAATTTAAAAAGTGCTTGTGTTTAGTTTGAAAATACTATGTAAATCTGTAACCTGAAAATCAGCAAGAATGTTGCCAGCCAAGAGAGAGAGCAGGTCAAGAGAGGTGCTCCTTCCCCTCTGCTCAGAGTCCTCACCCAGAGTGCTGAGCACACCTCTGAGCTCCCCAGAGCTACTGGGAAGAGTCCAGGGGAGGGCCACTAACATGATAAAGGGCATGGAGTGGTTGGCACAGGAGCAGAGCATGAGAGAGCTGGGACTGTAGCTTGGAGAAGAGAATCACAGAATCATTTAGGTTGGTAAAGACCCTTAGGATGGTCCAGTCCAACCATCCACCTGACACTGCTGACACACCACTAAACCACATCCCTAAGCACCATGTCCATACGTCTCTTAAATACCTCCAGGATGGTGACTCCACCACTTCCCTGCGCAGCCTGTTCCAAAGCCTAACGACTCTTTCTGTGAAGAAATTCTTTATGATATTCGTCCTAAACCTCTCATGGTGCATCCTGAGGTCATTTCCTTGCATCCTGTCACTTCTTATCTGAGAAAAGAGACCAACACTGTCCTGACTGCAACTTCCTTTCAGGTAGTTGTAGGGAGTGATGAGGTCTCCCCTCAATGTCCTCTGCTGCACATTATATAACCCCAGTCCCTCAGCCACTCTTTTTACGTTCCATTTTCTAGTCCCTTCACCAGCTTTGTTGCTATTTTCTGTACATGCTCTAGCAACTCCTTAACCTTTTTGTAGTGAAAGGTCCCAAACTGCCCACAGTATTTGAGATGTGGTCTCACCAGTGCTGTGCACAAGGGGTCAGTCATTTCCCTGGTCCTGCTGACCGCGCTATTTGTGATGCAGGCCAGGATGCCCTTGGCCTTCTTGGCTACCTGGGCTCACTGCTGGCTCATGTTCAGCTCACTGTCATCAACCAGCACCCCCAGGTCCTTTTCTGCTGGGCAGCTTTCCAGCCACTCTTTCCCAAGCCTTTACTGCCGCATGGGGTTGTTATGATCCAAGTGCAGGATCCAGTGCTTAGCTTTGTTGCATGCCATCTGATTGGGCTCAGCCTATCAATCCAGCCTGTCCAGATCCCTTTGCAGAGCCTTCCTGCCCCAAGTGATCGACACTCCTGCCCAGGTTGGTGTCATCTGCAAACTTACTGAGGGTGCAATAGATCCCCTCATCAAAATCACTGATAAAAATGTGGTGGTGTCTGTCCCCCTCCTATCACCCCATCCACCACCCTCTTCTGACTCCTCCCCCTGAGCAGTGCAGGGGAACGGGGCATGGGGGCTGTGATCAGTCTACAGCACTTCGTCTCTGCCGCTCGTTAACAGTCACTCTGCTCCACGTGGGGTCCCTCCCACGGGATGCCGTCCTTCCCAAACTGAGCCTGTGGGGGCTGCCCACAGGCAGCAGCTCTTCAAGAACTGCTCCCACACGGCTCCGTACCGCGGGGTCCATCCATCCCCCAGGAGCAAACTGCTCCGGCTCGGGTCCCCCCCAGCTGGGCGGCAGCTCCCCCCAGACACCCAGCTCCTGCGTGGGCTCCTCTCCATGGGCTGCAGCTCTGGCCCGGGGCCTGCTCCTGTGGGGGTCCTCCACAGGCCACAGCCTCCTCCAGGCCACATCCGCCTGCTCCACCGGGGGCTCCTCCACGGGCTGCAGCGTGGAGATCTGCTCCATGTGGGACCCATGGGCTGCAGGGGGACAGCCTGCTCCACCAGGGGCCTCTCCACAGGCCACAGGGGAACTGCTGCTGCGTGCCTGGAGCACCTCCTGCCCTCCTGCTGCACTGACCTTGGGAGCTGCAGGGCTGACTCTCACCCCTCTCTCCCAGCTGCTGTAGCCCAGCATTTCTTTCCCTTCCTCAACCCAGCTCTCTCAGAGGCCCACCCAGCGTCGCTCACTGGCTCAGCTCTGGCCAGCAGCAGGTCCCTTTTGGAGCAGGTGGAGCTGGCTCTGCTCTGACATGGGGCAGCTGCTGGGCTCTGCTCACAGAGGGCCATCCCTGCAGCCATCTGCTACCAAAACCTTGCCATGCAAACCCAGTACAAAATATTAAACAAAATTAGCCTCAATACTGACCTCTGGGGAACATCACTTGTGACTGGCCACCAACTGGATTTAACTCCATTTAACCCTTTGGGCCCATCATCCAGGTATTTTTTTGTCTAGCAAGTAGTAGTACATCCATCCAAGCCATTAGCAGCCAGTTAGCATACAAAATGAGACTTTTTCACACATGGTGTAACAATTTCAAAAATTTTAAGGTAGATCAGATCTTTAAAACTGCTTTTTCCTTAACCCTTACATAAGGACTTGTAATACTAATAATACTTTTAGAGCACCAGGCTTTAACAAGGTTGCAAGGAAGGTAGCTTATTTTCTCTTGACAATTGAGCTGTTACGTATACAGAAACTGCAAGAACAGCTCTCTTCAAATTTGTATAGTAAACCTTTTTGGTAACTGCACAACCTGGAGTGGATCTGCTTTAGTGCCCGAAGCTACGCTTGGTCAAGTGGTTGGAACTTCCTGCAGGGAAGTTTGTAAATGCATCTTGAGATAAGTTGTGGAGTCAATTTCCATATCAAGTGATGGTTCTGTGGTCATTATTATCCTTTAGGGATCTAAACTTCTTTAAAATGCACATTTACAAGAACCACAGTATTAGTTAAGTAAACCAGAACGGGAACTTCTCTACCCCCAAGAAGTGTATAGTTTGCCCACAGTCAAAACCAGTTAATCAAGGAACACATGCAGGATTTGTAGAGCAGAAATTTAGATCCTCTTTAAATACAGATGAACTGTATACAGTCTTAAAGAAGTATTGTTTCTAATGAACTGTTGTAGGCCCTAAAGAGGTGGTAGAAAATGAAATTAGTTTTGCTAGTCAGAATGCCTCATCTACTGAAAATATTTGTATTTTATAAGTTATGGTCTTGGGGAGGGGGTGCACTGTGGTTCTATTTTAAACTTCATTTAAAACATACTGCTTTGCTTGGTGTGTTTGATTATCAGCCTGTATGAGTAAATAAGCTGTTGTTCAGGGTGCAAAGCCTGAAACTGGCTTAGGTGCTGAAACAGAGCAGTCTGTAGGGTAGAAAAAAGTTCATTAGTTTTCACAAAATGTCTTACAGAAATGAATGACTTCCACGACTGCTTTAAAAGACTGTTTACCTGACAGCATATGAAAAAAGAATTGTGATATTAATCTTACTTTAACCCATTATACGTGAGAAACTCAAATATCACATCTCGTTTTAGCTATGTATTTAAGGAAATTATCTAGCACAAATGGATGCTATTTACAGGTGATCTTACTAAACTTATATATTGTAATTTTTTAGTTTGTTATTTTTGTGATGGACAATTGTATCAACTACACAAAAACTTATTTGCTAACTCAAAATCTTTATCCAGAAGCCACAGAAGAAGTTTCGTTGGACAGTCCAGAGAGGGACCCAATACTTTCACCAGAACCTACTCCTGCAATCACTCCTGTGACACCTACTACATTAGTAGCTCCCAGAATGGAATCGAAAAGTGTAACATCCCCTGCCATTTTCGATAGATCCAGAGAAGAGGTATCCAGTAAATTGTAAATTATGGAAATGTCTTATTTGGTTTTTGAAGGTTATCTTTTGTTACTGTTGGGTTTTGGTTTTATTTTTTAAATGGTAATTCCTAAATTTCAACTCACAGGACCATCCATTGGTAAGGGGAAGTATTAAAAATAAAAAATCTATTTTTTGGCATTTAAAGTTTGATAGGCATTTGGATCTTTAAAATACGAGGAGAATTCCTTAGCCGGGTAATTGTACTGGAGATCAATAGAAATGTTACTGATAATTCTTACTATCGTGTTACGGTTTTTAACTTGGATTTCTGAAGTAGTTGTTGATGGAGAAATGGAGAGAGCAGTTTTCAGCATTATCCTGCATACAGCTGAGGCTGATTGTGGTTTTAAGATGGCAGTTCACATTTGCCGTTGCATTTGAAGTCAGGGCATTGGCAAATGCCATTCATTCTAGAGTACATCCTCTTACTGAACAATACCAGGGGCAAACGAGTTTGCAAACAAGACTTGCCTGTGACTTGAAGATACCTGCTTTCCCAAAGATGAATTCCAAGATGGCATTTTATTCTTATTTTCCTCAGCTTCAGCCATGTCATACTGTCCTTTCTGCCATGGTGTTCCCTTAGATCTCTGTTCTACCAAACTTAGAAATATTGCGTGAAAAGGTCAGGAAATTTTGCCAGATTACAAGCAAGTATCTGAAATTCTTTAGCTATCACTTCTCCCCTCCCAAGGTCTTCTGTTTCTGATACCATTAATAACTAGGAATATCTGTCCTTTGATTAAATGTTTACAAAAACATTGGGAATGAGAAAGTATGGTTCAAAAAAAAAAACGATCTGCTGACACTGGAGGAGATAAAAAATAATAATAATATACCCTCAAGTTAAACATATGCTAAAAGTTGAGGCTAACATGGCCTGAGAAGGGACTGCCATACTAAAGGCTTTTGCAGGAAGGCTTAAAATTAAAACCAGTATTAGAAGTTATATTCACTTAATGTTGGATGGTGGGTCTGAAACAGATTTTAATTATACAAATATACTTTATCTTCCTTCTACTTCTCCTATACCCTTATCCTTGTACCTGTACATAATATGAACATGTTATCTTGCTAAATATGGCATATCCTTCTTCGTAGATTGAAGAGGAAGCAAATGGAGATATGTTTGATATAGAAATCAATGTATCAGATCCGGAGAAAGTTGGTAAGTTCCTTCAACCTAGTAAATCAGATGGGGTAGACTGTCACACTTCTTGAAGACTGTTGTGAGATTTTAGTATGATTTCTTATTCAGTTACCTTTTGGCAACTCTTAATATCTAAATGGAAAGCTATGTAATGTATAGTTTGGAACAAAAAGTACATGGAAGGATTAAAGTAACTTGCTGTAGGCTAAGTATTTTAATTTTCTTACAGGGGATGGCATGAACGCTTACATGGCATACAGAGTAACTACAAAGGTAACTAGCGCAAGAAATACTTGCAGATAACTTTGTATCATAGCTGAGTAGATGCATCAGAAAATTGTAACTAAAACTATTGTTATTTTTTTTAAGACATCCCTTTCTATGTTTCACAAAAATGAATTCTCTGTTAAAAGAAGATTCAGTGATTTTCTTGGCTTGCACAGCAAATTAGCAACAAAGTACATGCATATTGGTTACATTGTGCCTCCAGCTCCAGAAAAAAGTATTGTAGGTAAGTCTAGTCTAATCTGTAAGGTTGTGTGTATGCATGTCATTTAAGTACTGTAATACAAATGAAATATTTAAGTACCTGTTGTGCTTTTGAAATTCTAATCTGTGCAGTCATACTCACGTGCAAGACAAAGCTAGGTCTGAATTCAAGGTTCCCCTAGAACAAAAAACAGCATAAATACTGGTACACCTGGAAGTCAGCAAAATGGTGGGACTTACTGCCAGTGCTTGCTTGCACTACAGTGACCTCAAATTCTTGCACAGAAATTTTCTTGAGGTGTAGGTAAGTTAGGAAAACTCACAGACTCTATAGGATGTTTTCAGAAGAACATGGAAGTCAAGCTTTAAACTTGAGCTGACTCCCCTCCAGTGCATGAGTGGTATTTAGTTATGTCCTAAAATATATAGTCCACAGTCTTCTAATTCTGAAGGGATTCTCATTTAAAACGAGGTATCTTAAAGCAGAGAGCTATTAAAACAGCTGAAAGTAAACAAATCTTTCACATCACACACATTTATTTTTAAAGTCTTAATATGAAACATTCTATATCCAGTTTTATGTCATGTGTGTTCTACAAAAGACCTTCATCTGTACATTCTATTACACTGGATAATGCCTGAAATTCCAAGCTCAAAAAATGTGTTGTTTTTTTTTGTGAGGGGCGGGAATGGCCTGCATTTGAGGCCTTATTCACAAATTCAAGTGGTGAATTACTGAATATTCTGTGGAACAACAAGGTAAAACCGAGTCGGTGGTGAGCTGGAGTTTGGCATTCATCTAAACCACCTCGCTACTTTCATATCTATTTTGGAAAATCATGATTTCTTATTACTATTTTTAAGAAAACAAGCTGGCAGAGAAATAACTTTGGAAACTGCTCATGTGACTGATCACAGAGTACCTATTCAAATTTTCAGTGTTTTCTGCACAGAACTTATAGCTTGAAAAGCACAGAACTGATAGAGCAGAAATACACAAGAAGTAGAAATTAGTTGTTTGCCCTAAATCATAGCATACCTTTCCTATGTCTTAGAAGATAAGAATAATTTTGAATGTTCAGTGCTTCGTGGTGTTTTTGGTAGGACTCTGGTTCCTGAACCATCTGAGTTTGGGTCTTTAGCATGAAAGATGCTGTTCGTATTCTCACAGTTTTAGAGTTCTTCCGTTTATAAGGTTGAATATATTTCCCATACCACAAGACATCAAGAACTCCAGTCATGGTTCTTTGACCACTGTTGACTTCATCAGAGGAAGTGATGTAAAGCCATGTACATTTTATTCTCTATTCAGTGTGTAGTTGTTTGTATGCTTCAGAATTTTCAGAGCAGACTAGTTAGTTAATTGAAAACCTCTTAGTTTTAGAACGTAGACTACAATAGAATGAAAATATTGGTAATGAACATACCAGTTAATTGGATTGTAAATTAAATTTATTTTCTTATTCTGCTTTATTAGTGTTTTCTTCTTTTGAACATGAGTGACCAGTAAGACTCTGATCTTCATTTAGATTGTCTTAATAAATACAAATTCAAAAGATTTTTATAACTTTTAACCACAATATTATGTTACAAGAAATTGCATATTTCACAGAACTGTTTCTAGAAGACCATGTAGCATGCAATGTTTACATTCTGTCTGTTCCAGAGTAGTATTCTCATTTTAATTTGACTTAAATACCTAAACCTAGGTGAGCTTTATCTTCTAATTGTATCAGTTATGTTAATGATTTTTGAATAATAAAGTAAAATCAATATGATGACATTTTCTTCAAAGGCATGACCAAGGTTAAAGTAGGCAAGGAAGATTCTTCATCTACAGAATTTGTAGAAAAAAGAAGAGCAGCTCTAGAAAGGTAATATATGTATCTAAAACCTGTTTAGCCTCAAGATGACTTGTAATATACCATATGGACTCTGTAACTGGGATCTGGGCCATCTGTACCTAGGTGGATTCTGGAGGCTGTATGCAGCTCCTAAATCTTTGTGTAGAAATTTGTGTAATTCCTATTAATAACTGGAAATGTAGATGTATTCATATAGGGGATTATAGCTACCTCTTCTCAAACTGGTAAGTGCTTAGAATTGAGATTGCAGGAATCAGAACTTTCTTCATCATTCATTCTGTTCCTCAGGAATTAAGTCATTTCAGAAATGTCTGTTTCATAGAAAGTCAGCTGCTGGGAAGGGGGAAAGGGTGAAAGAGACCCTCAGTCACTGGAAACTAAAGTGGTGCTCTGACTTGCAATGTGTAGTTGTGACTAGCTGAATTTTGGTGTAAAAAAAAAAAAAGTCACCCAGCACTGGTATCCAGCTAATATCGTTAAAGCATCTCTGCCCCATAAGGGTACTTCTGTAGATACACTGCATCATCCCTTCTTGTTGGCATGGATAAATAAAGATGTTAGAAAGCAACTAGAAAAACTTGTGCAGATATACAAACTTCATTTTAGTATGATTTTATTTTATGCCGTTGTTTTGATCGCATCATTTGAGAACAATATTCTATATAACAACAGTTATAGTTAAATGGGAAAATTAGCAAAAGTGGAAGGGTTTAGTTTGCCTACAGGGCTCCAAAAGCTCAAGAACTTCATACATCATCTGTTTGATGCGTCTTTTGACATACAATGTTAATCAAAATATATCTCTTCAGAATCATGTTACTAATATCTTTCTATTTGCTAAATAATAGAACATCGGAACTGATACTGAACCTCAAAAAACTCAAAATACTGATAGGATGTCCCATCTTACAGTTATTTCTCACTGAAAAACTGGTATATGACAAGATTTGCTTCTTAAAATTGCACACACAAGTTACTGAAGTAATTCTGGCACTTGGGGTAGAACTGCAAAACATGTCATTCATCCTTAAATAAGTCTGTTCCTAAATGAATGGTGCTGTGAGACGAAGACAGAGTAACAGCTGGGATTGGAGTAGATAACTGAGCAGATGCTTCCACACAGCTTTGTCAATGATAGAGATGACTAGTTTCCCCCTGGGTTGCTCATTTGAACGACTTGGACAAGTTTAATTCACTAACTTGTGTGCATGCTTTAAATGCTCATTTTTCACTTATTTGTTAAAGGAATTCTACTGGTATACGGGTTATAATGGATGTTAAGTGTGCCTCCTAAACTGGGGAATGAACTTGTCAGGATTTTTGACCTTGTTAGGAAGGCTTCACACTTATATTTTTTTTTTCCCCTCAGAAAGACTATGAAAATCTTATCTGGCAAGGAGCAACTTTTTCATCATGCCAATTTTAACTGGCTTTTTCTTTCAGAATGAAAGTTACCTACCTACCATGGTGCTCAAATGCTATTCAAAAGCAGAGGTTTTGTTGCTTGTTCCTAAACCTAAGCAGAATGTTAATGTGCACCAGAAAGTCAAACAGAAGACATCTGCTTCAATTTGCTTCAATGAGCTCAGAGCTGTGGGGAAAGTGGGCAGTAATGCAATGTGCCTTTTTGAGTTCACTAGAATTTATGCCCTAGAATATTGAACTTACATACTGCAAGTCTGCCAGATACCCTCAAGCAACACTGCCATTTGTGTCCAATGGAAATACTTGTAACCTCCCTTGGACTAAGGATTCTATAGGAGCAGATTTCTAAAGAAAAATCTCTTTGGCTGCCTGCCATGTCAACTTTAATGTTTTTGAGTATTTGGAAGAGCAAGGAAAAGTTGAGCAATCTAATGAATGAAATAACTTTTTTTTTCTTCCTAAAGAAGCTAAGGGTAGTGAAAGTATCTGGTTACCATATCTAATAGCAGATGGAGAAAATACATTGTTTTGTTGTCAGCATACTCATGCTTTCAGTTGAGTCCCTTTCCATGTTTATTTCTAGGGTCACTTTTTAAGCAATTTGTGAAGGTAATGGGTTGGGTCTGGTAATTCACTGTGGAGGCTTAGGAAAAAATAAGCTTTGCAAAAAGTACAAAGTGCTGTTGATAGTGTTCTGTCAGAACATTTTAATTGGCAATATTATGTACTTACGCTCCCATGACATTTTGAAGTACATTTCTCTAAAGCACTAAATGTGACACTTTATGCATAATACTAAAGTCAGTTATGACAAACTTGCAGCAGTTTTTAGTGTAAGAATACTGGTGAAATTTCACTCTTCAACCCATACTTGTTCAGTAGTTTTTAGATAAACTGGAAATGCAAAAAGTTGCAAACGGAAGGAGCTGCATTAATTTCACTTTTGGGTGGATGAGCCCTGTAGAACTACTAGGGGTTGAAGGTCTAGTCTAGCCAGCAAATAAAGAGCTCTTAGCTAGAATATAATCAGCTCATTTTTTCAAGACTTCATTTTATTCTAAAACAAGTGAGGCAAAACTAGCTGTAACAAAAAACCTGTCTACTGCACTGTGCAAGAATTTTTAAACAAGCTCATCTTTTTTTTGTTGTAGTTCTTTTTTCTGGCCTAAAGTAACTATTATTAGAGCAGGAGGATTTAATTTAACTGTCAAAAATACAAAGTAGTATATTTTAACACTGCATAACGTGCAGGTATAGCAGATCACACCTTAAGGAGTTTCTGGTTTAAACAAAGTAGTTTAGAAACCATCAACTTTGTGTTGTGCAGTGCATGGGGCTGGATCATTTTTAGTCAGAAGTTTCAGGTTTTGTGGCAGCCTTGCTGGACTGAGACTTCATTGAATGTTTAAACTGCTTAGTGGTGCTAGCCTGCAACTCTTTGTAGCCCATAGCCTAAGTATATGTTGGAGAAAGGTGTCAGAATGCAGAAATACGACTTGAACACTCAGCAGAGAGGCAAAAGACTGAAGGGGCATGGAGACTGAACTGTCCTCTGAGCGTTTAGAGGTGACTTTACAGGAGTGTTCAAGCCCCGTTAGGTAATAAGGGAGATTGTGTGCTGCCTGCATTGTACCAGTTCTTTAGATGAAGGACACTTTCCAATGCTGTCAGTCACATTAAATTTGTTCTGTTATCTAATATTTTAATTTTTAAAATCATAGGTATCTACAACGAACAGTAAAACACCCAACCTTGTTACAAGATCCAGATTTAAGGCAGTTCTTGGAAAGTTCTGAGGTATTTAAGTTCTTTCAAGTTCTCCTATTTATTTCTAGATATGGTAATATTCAATATAATATAATATATTCTCTTTGTGTTGAGACCTGATCTCCCAAATTCATAAGAAGTAAAATTAGATTGTACCCTTCATGGGACAGAATTGCAGAAGGCGACTTAGGTAATGATGTGCCTGTGCCTCTGATAAAACATAGTCTGATAGTGACCAAAAGCTGTCTGCTTCACAGTAACTTCTCAAATGAGTCAGTCTGTCCAATTTTGAGTGAAGCTTGTCATGCATACAGTGACTATCTGTTATTGATGTTACTGATAGGTAAGTAAGATCAGTAATTAAGCTGACTTGGAGATGGGTTTCTTGCCTCTACGAATCCAACCTGATGTTTGTTGGGGGGATAATATGAACACGCTTGCAGTGCTGCTGGCCAGGCTAGGTGTTTTGTGAACAGAGGACTTCAGTCAATCGTGCAGTGAAAGTCTGGCACCTCTCACAAAACTAAATGTATTGTTAAAGATATTATATATCTCTATACATGTGCATAGTGGATTTGCTGTAACATTGTTGTTTGGCCAGTGTTAATGTCTTAGCTATTCTAATAAGTTTGAAGCCTCACTACTAACAAAAGCATCACTGATAGATAACTGAAAGTGGTTTTGTCAACGCTGCTGACAGGCAAAATATTATACATGAAAGGTAAATGATCTGACATGGGAGCCCACCTTGTACAGTGTAGTTAGACTAAATTGAATAATAAAGACTAAATTAAACAATAATATTAAATTATTATTATATTACTCTCTGAGGATTTCTGAATACCTAAACAATATACAGCTCTCTCAACGCTTATGACGTAGGTTTTGAAATCTGTCTTCTATTGAAAAGCAAAAATACATCAGCGTTTTATGATCAGTATACAATGCAAATCTTGCATTATAATGAATTACTTCACAGAATTTTTCTTCCAATTTATTGTAAATCTAAGCTTCACTGCCCCTGTGGTGGTAGATTGTTCTCTGTAGCATATAGGTGGCTAGTTAGGACCTTCGGCTAGTTCATAATAACTTTGGACAAGTAGGTTGTTTGTTCCATTTAAATGTAAAGATATAGAAGTAAATAGTCTATATTTTTAAGTTTTCCTCTGAGAATGTAAAAGTGGTAAATCTGAGAAATTAGATTCTACTATATTGAAACACATAGGACTAAAGAAAACACTATATCCTTTTCTTTCCCCCTTGTGCCCAGTTAAACCTCCATCCTTTTAACCAGTCTGTTTGCCCTTATTTGTCATTCAATTCCAGCTGCCGAGAGCGGTTAACACCCAGGCTCTGAGTGGAGCAGGAATATTGAGGATGGTGAACAAGGCTGCCGACGCTGTCAACAAAATGACAATCAAGATGAATGAATCGGATGCAGTAAGAGCTGATTTTTCGACTTGAATAATGAGATGAATTAATGAGGCTCAACAATTGCATTTTAAAGCTGTAGAAGGAGAAAATGGGTTATTAATTTGCTTATTGGCTTGGATTCTTAACTGTGTCAGTTGACCACCCTGGCAGTACATGGGTAATTTGCTTCTTTAAGACAAGAAATGTTGCTGGTAATCTAATTTGTAACGCTTGACTCTTTCATCTTTTGTCAGTGGTTTGAAGAAAAACAGCAGCAATTTGAGAATCTGGATCAGCAACTTAAGAAACTTCATGCCAGTGTTGAAGCATTGGTCTGCCACAGAAAAGGTAATTTTGCTTTTATGTGGCTTCATGAACTTACGTGCTTAAAACTGTAGGAAATAGTGATGGTCTTAACTACTAAGTAGAGTTACACAGTAAATTTTAATGAAAAAATCTTATTACACCTGTTATTGTAAACTGCTCTAGCACTTTTGGTATACTATTTTAATCTTTATTGAGAATATCTGTTATCCCTTCTGTTGGACATGAAAGTTACTATATTTATTTAGTTCTTTTTGTCTTGCAGAGATCTAATACCATACCTAGCAAGGGATTCTACTACAGTAGACATCCATAAACATATCTCTAGATCTCATGGCAAGAGTAATTTCCTTCCAAACAAAAAGTTGTATAAATCCATTTAAACATCTCATGGTTCAAAATTGCTCTGAGTTTAAATTCTTAAACAGGAATTTGCTTTGTTTTGTCCACATAATGATATGTCATTAAGCTACTGTTAAGGTAAACTTTTTCTGGAAGGATAACTAATCCTAGAACATCAGCTTTGGGCTTACTTGTGTTACAGAGAAGCAATGCCTGCACGTTTGTTTTAATATGTTTTAACCACCTGTGCAGCTGTTTTGTTAAAAATAGATATTAGATAATTAAAAAAAATAAATAAATCTCTGATTTGTAGTGCAAGGAAGACCATAAATGTGCCTTTTTACCTTACTGCATTAAGACAAAAGTTTGGGTAGATTTACAATGCTGTGCTTTAAAAAGTACATGAAGTTGCTTTTTCACAATCCTCCCAGGAATTATTCTCCGTAGCAAAATAAATATTTGTTCAGATGTCCTCAGTATTAAAGAGTATTTTAAGAGTTAATGAAAATGGAAAATAGATACATTTGATTGCTGTTGATTTGGCAGCTGCTTGGAGATTTGAGGAAGCAAAGATTTTTTTTAGAGATGTATTTAAATTGTAAGTTTTAAATATCTGAAGACATTTGTTTGTTTTTGTTGGTTTTTTTTTTTTTTCCTCCAAACATTTCTGGTGTTCTGGTGATTCTGCAAAAACAACGGAGTTAAAAACAAGCCTGCATTTTCAGTTCTTAAGTAATTGGATTAAAATACGTGTTCAAAGGTCCTTCGTAGGAGATAACTTTGTACAGGAAGGCTTACATGGGATTTGATGAGACAATTGCCTTAGTTAATGGATAAGCTCAAATCTTCAGCTTCACAGATGCCAGCCATGCTGGTACGTGTTGTTTTGGTTTTGTTTTTTTACCTAAGGTTTGTCAAAACATGGCAATATATTACATTTGGCATGATTAGAGGTACTTCAGTCAACAGGACAGTCCAAAAGAAATATCCAGGAAAAAAAAAAAACACTTGTGGTGGTGGTAAAATATGTAGGTTTTTTCCCACTGTCAGCTTCATGAAACAACTGTGTTGCAGACCAGTTCAGGTTGGTTTGAAATTGCTCGGTAGGTTTCTTGTTTTTTGTTTTATGGGCTTGGATTTTACCTGAACTAGGCCTTTTGGATAATAGTCTCTTGACTTAGTAAATGTGACATTAACAGGCTCAGGAAAACATTTATGGGTGGAGAGTTTTTTGTATACTATTTTCTCCTAAACGTAGTTTCAATGTGATCTCCTTGCGTATTTTATCATGACCTTTAGGAAATACAGCTTGCATTTTTCAGTTGGTGAAATTAGGGTTGCAGTAGGGCAGAGATCTCTGCTCTGTTTATTTATACTGTAGAGTAACATAAGAAATTAGCTACTCGTACTGAGTGTTACTTCTGTATTTCAGAACTTTCAGCCAACACAGCTGCCTTTGCTAAAAGTGCTGCCATGTTAGGTAACTCTGAGGACCACACTGCTCTGTCTAGAGCTTTGTCTCAGCTTGCTGAAGTTGAGGAGAAGATAGATCAGTTACATCAAGAACAAGCTTTTGCTGATTTTTATGTATTCTCAGAACTGCTTGGTGATTACATTCGTCTCATTGCTGCAGTAAAAGTGAGTACTGCAAAGAAAAATACTGGTTTTAGTGTTTAAAGTCCCACTACGAAACTTTTAGGTACAAGGTAAATGAATGTTTGTATTTGCACATTTGATACACAGTTGAGACTAAGTTTTTGTGTTAAGTTCCATCCAAATAAAATGAATGCATCTGTGATCAGTTATTCCAATGATAAAAATGATTGTTATAAGTGAGAATGGATTTTAATTCTGGATTAATAGGATCCAGAAAAAATGTAAATGGTGAATATCTACTTTAAGCGGTACTAATTGTGTACGGTATTTGGGCACACTATATGCTATTATGTCTAAGCAAGAACATAATTTGGCCATATTTGTTGGATAGCCAAAAGCTTCTGTAAATATGAAACAAGTATAATTTGTGGATCTACAGTTCATTAAAGAAAATATTGGACTGTATAGTATAATTAGGTTTTGACGTGGGAAGGGGAGTGTAAGAATTTTGAACTTGCTAAATTGTTGTATCTTTTCCTTTGTCTCTTCCCCCTTTCCCGTTCTCTGTTGCCTGTCTCTGCCATCGTTGTTTGCTTTGGTAGTGTTTTGGTGGAATGAGGAACAAAAAATAGTTTGGGGCATGGAGGTGTTTGTTCTGAAGAGGCTTGAATGTCCGCTGTACATGGTGTTTAGCTGTGCAAGCGTGCTGTCCAATGAAGTACGAGAAGATGTAGTGGACACAGTGAGGTTTCTTTGAGTATAGTTGTTCCAGTTTTATACAAAAATACCTTCTCATACTGTAAATTTAGATAGCTCTAACAATTCCAGTTGTTTAATAAATTAATTCATCATTACAGGGTGTGTTTGATCACCGAATGAAATGCTGGCAAAAGTGGCAAGATGCTCAGGTCACTTTACAAAAAAAACGTGAAGCTGAAGCAAAGCTCCAGCTTGCCAACAAACCTGATAAGTTGCAGCAGGCTAAAGATGAGATAAAAGAGGTAATGTTATCAAACATTATTTTGAAGGTCAGACTCTCTGCATTGACTCATTCATTTTGCATTAATGCACTACTTTATACCATTTTTATTTAAGAACCACTTACTCATTTGCTGTTTTCCATATTTATTGAAGTTGTTGAAACTAATTTATCTTAAAACTATGCACAATTGTTACTGATTGTAAGATCTGTAAGGCGGTTGAATACTGTCTCTACAGAGTCTGGGAAACGGGAGGAGGGGAACATGGACGAGTTAAATTGCTTCTAATTGTTAACAGATGACTTGGGTAGGCAGTGGAGTGTCTTCTGGCTTTTAAAGCTAAAATCTCACAAAAACTAATGGAGAACTGTTCCCATGTTTTGCTTTATTATGCAGCATATCTAGCCATATATATGTATGTATATATGGTGTGATTTCAGTAAAAATAAACCTTATGTATTGAAGTGTCATAATCTATACACTTTTTCTGTCATGCTTCACTAAGGAAATTGAAGAGGTAGGACAACTTAATTATTTAACATTAATGCATTCTGATTATGCACCAGTATTCTCTCATTAAATAATGGGAGAACATCATTTTAGATTTCCAACTCTATTATGCAGTTATTTTGTTTGGCTTCCTCATTGGTCACTAACCACAAGTTGCTTTGTTCTTTCTGCACTTCAGTATATTTTGCATATGGTATTGAAGTTTCTCATTAACTTGGCTGTCTTATTCTTAAAAAAAAAAAAAAAAAAGCCATTGTTTACTAGCAAAATTTACTGTCAATCTTATGTGACCACATTCTTGTTGGTTGGTACTCTTGATGTGACTCATCCATCCACAGTGCTACAAGTGAGCTGACTCCTCAGCCAAAATACTTCCTGAGTGTTGGGAGTAGTAGGAAATAGTGATCCTTTCTCAATTCCAATGTGAAAAGAATTAATGATGTTGTTCCTAAGAATTTTTTCTTCTTTACTGGATGAGTAGAGAAGGTTGTTAGTAAGCCCTCAACTTGAATATGCTGGTGGAAAGATTGCTTCCATTTAAATAAATTCAGAGTTGCCAGATTCAGTGGTAGTAGCCCTTCTGGCAGAGAAATTGCAGCTTGAATGTCATCTGTGACTGAGTTACTTTTTGCAGGAAAAAAAGATATCCTAGAAATATTGTATTGAAAAGTGAAAATTCCTACTTGTCAGGAATTATAGGATAGCAGACCATCATCCACTGATAATTTATACTAAACCTGGCATTTGGAGGTGATGAAACATGGATGGGGTCCCCTATGCCTATAGAGTCTTGCACCGAAGTCTCAGGCACCACTAGTTGCAGTGGTAGAATGGTACAGTCTTAACCTACCCTTTCCTTGTCTGAGTTTTGTATTGTTTCAGTTATTAGATAACTGTTCAGGCTGTGTTTCCCTGAAGCACATCCTGTTACGACGTATTATATGGCTTCATAAACGTGTATCTGAAAATAAGGGGGTTCTGGATAAATGTAAACTAAATATATAAATATCTAGATATTTATTGGAATAGGTAGATTGTGTTCGTCTCATAAGACAACAGTAAATTGATGCTGCAACACAAAATGCCTTTATGAATAGACAGTACCACTGGATTGCTGACAGGAACATGTTATATTAGAGTATGTTGCTTCCTGGCAGCCTTTTTCTGAGGAAGGTGACTGTTACTGGGTCACTTAGCTCCCATGATTCAGTTAGTATGTTGAGATGAACAGATACAGTTGCATTTTTGAAATGTTAGCCTAAATCTGTATGTGGTGTCAGGTAATAGTTTTTTCATAGCTACCTACACAAAAGGTTTGAATTTAACAATATTAATAGGTATGTAAAACCAGAGGCAAAAGAAAGCCTACTAGTTACAAGGGAACATATATGGTAATGATCTCTTACTGTGTAGCTGGATGTCTTTTCCCATAAACTAAGGACAAATATAAACTAGTGTCATGTAGTATTTTTACATGAATACCACACTCCCAATATGGCAAAACCTCCAGGCAACATCACTTTATCTGAATTTTCCTTTTACGATCTTGCCTGCAATAGCTTTTCTATTCCTCTTGTATCTTCAGTCACCACTAAAAAAGAGTGTGTGTGCTTTGATTTTAACTGGAAAACAAAACAAAACAAAAGGCATTGTGAGCTTATCTGTAGTAGAACTATGAGAAAGATAAGCATATATATGACTGCAGGCAGAGATGGTGGTTGGACCTGATGGTCTTTTCCAACCGAAGTGATTCTGTGAAGAAATTAGGAAAGTACAGGGAACTGACTTCTGAGACTCTCTTACATTTGATTGGACAGGCAGTCACAGGAAGCTTAGTGGTTTAGATTCTTGTTAGAGCAGTGTTTGTGAAGGGAATGACCAATAAAGCTTTAGAGATCCTTTTTCTTTGCTAAACAATCTCTTAAAGATTTTAAGTATTCCTGAGTAACAACACTGAAATATTTTTGTCATCTACAGATGTCATCGTGATAGAGATACCATCATTTAATGCAATGTCCTATTCTAAAAATATTTTGGAATTGTTATTGTTAGACTTTCCCTTAAGTATGGAAAAGGACAAAGAGGTCCTTTTCAGCTCCTGAATGACTATCATTAATATACTAAATCGTTGAAATATTGATAAACTGAATGGAGAACACAGTTTCATTTCTGCATGTCTTTCCTTTGCCAGTGGGAGACAAAAGTTCAGCAAGGGGAAAAAGATTTTGAGCAGATCTCCAAAACCATTCGCAAGGAAGTGGGAAGATTTGAGGCACGTATAATTTTGTCCAAGTATATGGCATTTTTACTTTTGATAATATTGACATTCCATGTAAAATTGGTTAATGCCATCATTTATTTCTTAACAGAAGGAACGAGTGAAGGACTTTAAAACTGTTATTATCAAGTACTTAGAATCATTAGTGCAAACACAGCAGCAGGTAAGATAAATTTTAAGTTTTGTACAAATTAATATTTAATGTTACATATTAGGTTAGTTAAAAAAAGACAGGCTGTAAGTGTAGCAGTTCCTAAAACAAAAATAACTACTTGTAGTCTATACGGTACTGGAGAACACAGATTGCAGTTTCCTAGCTATTACTATACTCCTTTGCATAGCTCTAATTCAGGCAAGCAAGGGAGAAGCTCCTTTAGGGGAATGGGGAATGGAGCTTCTTGTCTGTTCTCCTTCTAAAACTGAAGTAATACTTGAACTTTTAGACTGGAATAAATTGTAATAAGTATGTACTTCGAATTATTGAAGAGGCTTGAGTACTTAGATGCTTATTGCTCTTTTTAAAAGTTTAAGATGCTTTGAATATTTTAAAGCTGTAAAAACAGTTTTCAGTGACTCAGAAATAGGCCTTGTTCACAAAATAGTATTTGGAGTATTTACTTTTTTCACTCCATTATAACTCTTAAGCTTTGTTTAGTTTAAAAAAAAAAAAGTGACATTAGAGGTAAGAATAGCAAATTAACCTGGCAAACAAATTCTTTGTAGCTGTATTCTGTAGTATCTTGCTCAATGTGTAATAATAACTGTTGCTTGAGCAAAGTTGTATATTTACTACTTGTATTTTTTCTTGCTTCATGTAATAATGCGAATGGATAATATGAAGCATCTGTGTTCTTATTGCATCCAGTGGAGACAAGTTTGCCACAAGAGGAGGAAGGTATATGTTTTCTTTTCCAACAGTTAGTACTTAATAGTGATTTTTTTCCCCATTTTCTTCAAGCTAATAAAATACTGGGAGGCATTCCTACCTGAAGCCAAAGCCATCGCCTAAAAGAAGAATATTCTAAATGACAAGACACTCTGGATATGTTTGTCCTGGATAAACCTAAATTCCACAGTGAAATCACTTTAAATCATCCAAATAAACCACTGTATCTTTTATGAATTAACATGTGGCTTTTTTATATACTACAGCATTTTATTAACAAGCTGCATGTCCTGACCCTCATTGAAGTGGACTGTGGCATGATGTTCTGCAATACACTGCTGAATTGAACACTATTTTGTCTTAATACTTGCACTAAAATGTGCACTGCAAGGCCAGAAAGCTGATATTTTTGTTCTTTACAATACAATGTTCTGTAGTTCGTTTATCTGATCTTTATGAAACAAACATAATTGCATCGATTAATGTTCACTCAAACATTCCTGTACAAAATCATGTTTTTGTGATTACAATAATAAAGGGATGTACCTTGTGAAACATTAAACACTGCCTTTGTGTCTGTAGATATTTATTGGTGTTTTCGGAAGTAGTGTTCATAACAATTTTGGATTGTATCAAAGGCTGAAACAACATTTAGTAAAGAATGCTGAAGATGGTATTAAAGAGGCACAGGCAAGTATTTGTGGTAAACTCTTTTGTAATTCTGATTCTCTTTGTTACAGGTATTCTTCTCACCTGAAGTTATCAGTACCCTGGTAAAATATAATGCATGAATACTCAGAGTCAAAAGACATACATAAAATGAAGTCTCATACAAAGTTTCTGAAAGATTGAGATCACCTGCATGGTCAAATGCTGATGTCCCACTCAACTGATAAATTACATCTTTCTTAACCTTGTTATTCATGGTCTCAGGATTAAAATAATAATAATAATAAAATCTTGCAAAAATTGTGGTAATCAGAGGAGGAAGAAAAATCAGTCCTTCAGCTGAGAGTGTAAGGTAGTTGTAAGGGCTACTATTCTACTTGTCTGGGTTTTCCTGAGTAGAAAATATATTTGCAGAGACAGGTAAGATCTTCTGTAAGATATTAGAACAGTTAAACATTTTTCTGAAATATAAAAGATTAACATTGGAGATGCTACTTTGTCCATTGTCATTTTAATGACATACTGAATTCATCAATGGCATCTATCAACAATATTAACAATATTAACTAATATTATCTGTTACTCATGTAGTGAGAGAGGCTGTTGCTTTCAGCTAATCATAAGAGGATAAGCACATGAATGTGTATTGCTAATGGTCAAACATAAAGAACCAACCAATACTATTTCTGAACAGGTGGGAACTTAACATCTTAACATCTGCTGTAAGATCATATAGTCTGACATATGCAACAAAATTAGTGAGAACTTTTCAAGAATATCATCTTCCATTTTGTCTGTACAGAATTCTGATGACTATTTCTGGGAATTTTCAAGGAAGGTTGCACAGAAACAGTTTGAAAAAATATTTGTCAAGCTTTTAACAAGCGTCAAGTATATAGTGAAGAAACTAATCCAGGCATAACTCTTCTAAGTGTTATGATATAAGTTAGCTTGCAGGGTGCTAATGAAAATTGACAAGCAGCTTGAAATTTGTTCCAAGGTGAACACTTCTAGAATTACTCAACTACACTCAGATTGGATATGCAAGTCTCAAAATGGGTAAACTTACACATTCTGGATATTTTCTCTTGAAGTGTTTTCTCCAGCTTTCTTAGTGCTGAGTCTTCCCTCACTTCCCACGGTATCAGAATTAGAATTCAGTTGATTTCAGGATCCAATTTCTTTTCTCTCAGATGAGAGAAGGAATAGTTTTCACGTTAGTCTTCTAGCAGGGAATAGTGTGACATTTTATCCACACTAGACAGCTGAAAACAAGAAAGTTGTGTAGGCTTTTTTTCTTAAAACCAAAACCAGAAGCCTGTGGGAGAGCAAAAGTATAACAGCATTTCTGGACTTCAGTGTCACAGAGGGTTACTAATATAAAAAACGTGTAGTCTTTTTTGCATCACAATACACTAGTGAAATCTCATGTGGCTTGCATAAAACTCTTGTGTTTCAAGACTTTGATCATTTACTTTGTTTATATTCCCCCCCTCTAGTCCACTTATGAGACCCCACTTACAGTACTGTATCTAGCACTGGTGCTCCCAGCATGAGAGAGTCATGGACCTGTTGGAGCGGGTCCAGAGAATACCCAAAAAGATGATCAGAGAGGTCTGGAGTACCTCTCCTGTGAAGAAAGGCTGAGAGAGCTAGGGATATTCTGCCTGGAGAAGAGAAGGCTCTGAGAAGGCCTCATTGCAGTCTTCCAGTACCTAAAGGGAGCATGCTGGAAAGCTGGGGAGGGACACTTTGTCAAGGGGTGTGGTGATAGGACAAGGAGTAATGGTTTTAAACTGAAAGAGGGTAGATTTAGATTAGGTATAAGGAAGAAATTATGTACTGTGAGGGTGGTGTGAGGCACTGGACCAAGTTGCCCAGAGAAGCTGTGGATGCCCCATCCCTGGAGGTGTTCAAGGCCAGACTGGATGGGGCTTTGGGCAACCTGGTCTGGTGGGAGGTGTCCTTGCTCATGGCAGGGGGTTGGAACTGGATGGTCTTGAAGGTCTTTTCCAACCCAAACCATTCTGTGATTCTATGATTATGAAGATTAAAGACATCTTTCCAAGTATGATTAACGTCTTTATTAGCAGTTGTTATTCAAACCAAGAGAATGGAGATATTGCGAAAATATTTTCCGTGAGGAGTTCACCATACTGTATTGTACACGTTGTAAGCATTATTTTCCTGAATCTCCAAACCCAGGTACCACCATCATTAGTATGAACACAACGAATGTTTGCAAAATACTTAATTACTGCTGTAGAAGTAACTAACATTTGGAATGTTGAATAAAAGACAAAGTACTACTTTGTCAAATTTAATTTTTTGGTCTAATTTAGTTTTTTAGGTTACAGCACAAATTTTAAATCATGCCCGTTCTCGTCTGTTGCTTTTTGAATTAAAAATATATGGCTACTGAATGATGATGTGATGTAGGTTAAATTCAAGACATTGTTACCTTTCTTATACTTATGTTCAGTCTACAGTAAGTCTCTGATTTAGTCACTGTCTATTTTAAAATTGAATAATCTGCTTTTTTTTAACAGTCTTCTACCTCTCCTGTATTACTGTTCTCTAAAGGCTGCATAAGGGATTTTGTGTTCTGTCATCTCTTAGGTTTGTGCCCTAGATACGTCAGTTTCTTTCAAATTCTGGTGGAGATGAACTGCTGGCTAGTATATTCTGTGCATTTAACTGAACAACCAGCATCCACTAAAATTATGTCTACAGTGAAAGGTTTCTCTTTAAATATATTTGTTATATGGTATTTCATTTGTAGGCTAGAACAGACTGTAATAATTCAAATCTTTGGCAAAATACGAGTTTATTGTAACTGTACAAGGAAACGATGTTCAATACTGAAACATGAGGAACTGAGGTTTCAGGCTTATTCAAAATGATATGCTATAGTACTAAGGCAATTCTTTGGTTTGTTTTTGTTTTTTGTCTTTAATCTTCTGCCTTCCATAGTTGAATGGGAAGTGAAGTTGCTAATAAGCAAAGTAACTTTTGACAAAGTAACTTCTGACTGTACTACTAAAATAGCTTTTTGTGTTGTTTTTTTTTTTTTTTTTTCTCAAAATCAACAAGGAAATCACTAATGTAGGGAAGGCAGGAAAAAAAAAATCAAGATCTGTCTACTGTCATTAAGAAAATTGGGAAAAAGTGTCTCAGAAGAGTATGGGAGGCAGCTTGGGCAAAAGGATATTTGTATGAAAACTAGGGTAAAAGAAATATGCAATGAGAATGGGAAGGGGAGAGAAGGCTTGAGGTAAACCACATATCTGTGGTTTAGAGATATTAAGATAGGAAGAGCACAAGGAAGGAAGATGGCACAAATCACAAGAAAGGAAATGCTTTTGTCTTAACTTTCACATCCGATGTGGTACTCCAGGGGAAGTCTCAGCAGGTTAGAGGAGCACTGCACCATATGAAAGTCTGTTGTTACCTTATAGCAACTCAATTCCCCCCTGCCCCACCACCCTTCTCACACGTGCGCTTATGCTGTTCAGAAAATTACTTACTTGTTGGCTCCAAACATTGTGGCCATTTACGAGGAAGAGCAAGTTTCTTGTTTGGTGCAATGAGTTTGTGCGGAAAACTGACTGACAGCTTTCCAGATTTAGCCTTTTCTGCATCTTCTTTCCAGTGTGGTCTTTGCACTCACTGGTTGCTGAAAGTCCTTTGCAACTCTTCAGAAACAAATACACTGCCACCACAGTAAAGCTAGATCTTTTGAGAAGTGAGGAGGGTGTGAACTCCTTAATAAGCAAATTTTGCTGTTCTACCCAAAGTTTTATGAAGTATGTTGAAATTTGCTACTATTTATGCAGGAGACCAGTATCTGTAGAACTACGCTGAGGTGCGGGCTTACTTAGAAACAATCTTTGTGGTAGCAACTGAAAAATCAGTAAACTGATGTTCTGATCATATTAAGGATTATCTTTTTAATCTGGTCTTTTGATCTGACTTGTACTTATCATTTTGATTAAAATTCATACATACCTATTTCTAATCAGGAAACTAGTTGTTCAGAAAGTCTCTAAAAGGAGAGCATTACTTAGTGGAAACAGATCTTTGAGAGGTGTCTCTGTCCGTCCGTCTCTCTCCCCAATCTCCCTCATGGATTTATTCCAGAGTAAGGAACATGGAATTGTCTCCATAGGAGGAATTACACAGAAACTATTTTGGAGGAGGAAAAAAAAAAAAAAAAAGTAGCCAACAAGTCTTTTTCTTTTTTTTTTTTTTTTTTAATTCAAAAATGTTTAATTTTTACGTACTGTGAAAAGATGATTGTGAAAATGCCACATTTGCATTCATTTACCTACTGAAAGTGTGGCGTGCTTCATGGATTGGACATGCTAAATGATGATTCATAGTCTCTGTGATCATGGAAAAGTCTAGTGACAGGTAACGGTTGAAACAGCAGTGTATTTATCCATTTATTTTACATTCTGGGTCAAGTTAGCTTAAGAATATAACCCAAGGTTGCAGCATGACCTGCAATAAAATGCAGTGTTAGTAATTCTGGGAATATCAAAAGCTACAGTGTCTAGAGGACCTCCTAGGGCCTGCTCAACAGTGGAATTTGAAGGCTGCCTACATAATTGTTACCAGTAGAGCTCAACCATTTTTACTGTTTTCCTTTTAAGGTTACTGATGTGGTTTTAATAGAAGTTACCCCAGTTCAAATCATGTTACATTTAGAATACATTCTCCTTTTGTGTGTGTGTGTGGGAGGGAAGAGGGGGATAATCACCATATATTGTTTGTGCAATTAACTTTCAAAAGCAAGAATTCTGGGTGGTTTTCAATATGTTGATAGCATTTTATGAATTAATGTTTCTTAAATTTTTATTCCTCAATGTGTGAGACAAAGACGGTCCTTGGTCTGTCAGCCATGCGGAGAAATCCTATTTTTCCCTCGGCAGTAACTTTAGAGATTAACAAACTAATGGTGATATATTGTGCAAATTAAGTATTTAACATTCCAAAACATATTGATGTATTTGAATTCAGCTCACCATGTAATCTTCCTTGTTCCTCTTGGCTGATGCACAGTCAAAAGTTCCATTAAGTACTATTGAATTTGAACCCAGATTAATGTCTCAAACTTTTCTTTGTTAATAAGTTACATGGTATTAGGGCAAAAAGTAGCTTTTTGAAGTTATTGGTTATTAGATGGCAAACAACCACAAATATTCCCCCTGTGAAATTCTTCTACTAGCTTCTCATCAGTATCAATGCATTACAGCATTCAAATGGTTCATCCATTTTGTACTTGGAGAACAGAAACTAAGATTAAAAGATTGGAGTTTTAACCAGAAATACCAAGTATGATAGAGTTATACTCTAGCATGCCCATGTTTATTGGACTAATTAGACTATTAATATGTAACATATCTTCCCTTGGGATGATTGTAATAATGTATTCACCAGAGTTCGTTTTGGGGAAAAGTCAGATGCCTTATTCAATGTCTTTAGTCTCCATTGTGTTCCAAGAATTTGACGCCTACAACACAGGCAATGTCAAATGGCGTACTGGGACTGGGAATGAAATCTGTTTGCTTGTGTCACCGCTACCACAGAGCATCACTAGGACTTTCTGCTGGTCATCAGCAGCTGAGGTCACCAGCACAAGGAGCAGCATTATGCAGAAATAAATGTCCGAGGACTAGCTAGCTTTGATTTCAGGCCATTTTTTATTATGTATGGCTCTTACTTTGCTTTAGCTGTGTTCCCCCCCCCCCCCCCCCCCCCCCCCCCCCCCACTTGTTTTTAGTCAAAGCATTCTATTTTGTATTGAATTCTTCAGGTCATAGGTCTTTGCTTAGAGCAAAATACAATTAAATTTAGCTGGCAGTAAAACAAAGAGAAATGGAGGGAAAAGAGCTTGTAACTTTTTTTTTTCTCCTTAATGTTTCTTGTCTAGAATGAAGCCAATTAGTTTTCAGAAGATGCTTCTGAAAGCTGGTCCTAGAAACACTGAGCTAGTGTAGCCATATGCCAGACAACAGCAATCATTTATCATTTGTGTCCACTTTTAAGGTAGGTTTTTGATTCTGTTTATGCAAAATCAACCCCTGCGCATGCAAGAATTTATAATGGTAGCTACTTCTTAAAGAGTGAGAGATGGTGAAGTTTCCCATCTGACTGTGTAGCCACTGGGGCTCTCCAGCATTCATAAAGGCGTACAGAGTGAGGCGCAGTTTGTGGCCACCTCACAGAGCTTCTGCATACTACCTGAAAGGAAGGTGTGGGGAGCTGGGGGTCGGCCTCTTCTCACAGGTAACTCCTGATAGGACTAGAGGGAATGGCCTTAAGCTGCGCCAGGGTAGGTTTAGGTTGGAAATGAGGAGACATTTCTTCTCAGAAAGAGCACTCAGGCATTGGAATGGGTTGTCCAGGGAGGTGGTGGAGTCACCGTCCCTGGGGGTGTTCAAGGAGAGGTTGGACGTGGTGCTTAGGGACATGGTTTAGTGGTTGACATTGGTGGTAGGGGGATGGTTGGACCAGATGATCTTGGAGGTCTTTTCCAACCTTAATGATTCTGTGATTCTATGGTTTGAGGTGCCAAGTTAGCAGTTGTGAGGTGAGAATGCTACGCAGCCTGCTGGGCAGGTCTCGTATCCCTCTGCACCCATTTCTTCCTGCATCCATTGCTTTTTGTCATCAGTACGGCTGCAGTAGGAGACCTTAGTTGACTTCCCCAGTAGATAAAAATCACCCACACTTATCTGCAATGGTTCAGAGTGCTCTGGTAAGTAAATAATTAAGAGTTCAGGCAACTTTCCTCAGTGCGGATCTCTTTTTATTTGTTTAACTTCCCCTATCCATCCGGAGCGGGCATTGTCACAGACAGGTACTCGCACCGCTGTCGGGAGCCTGTTGGCCGAGGAAGGGCAGTGAGGGCTTTGCGCTGTGTGGATTTAGGTCTGTACGAATACACCGTTAGATCTGTACGAGTCTCCCCCAGGCCCTGTGCGGTGCCGCAGCCCCGATCTCTGCCTGTACGAGGCCGCCCCTCAGCGCCTCCATCGGCCGCTCAACGGCCGCGTCCCAACGGCCGCCCAGCCCCGCGTCACGTGCGCGGCGTCACGTGCGGCGGGGCGATGGCGGCGGCGGCGCCGTTCAACGGCCGGCGGCGCCGGTGAGGGGTGGCAGCGGCGGCGGCGGGGACGGGGCCATGGAGGTGTACATCCCCTCCTTCCGCCACGAGGAGAGCGAGCTGGAGCGGGGGTACACGGTGAGGGAGCCGGGGGAGCTCAGCGGGGCCCCGTCCCCGCAGCCCCCGGTTTGGTTTTTAAATCTTGCCGAGCCGTTAGGGGTAACGGCGGCGGGGCGCGGGGGCTGCGGGGAGGGCGAGCGGCGGTGGCCTTCCTCGCCGGGCTGCTGCTCGCGGAGGGTGCTGCGGGAGCGGTGTGGGGCCTGCAGCCGCGAGGGAAGGTGGGTTGGGCACGAGTGGGGAACGACAGCCCAGCGAGCTGCCCCGGCCCGGCTCAGCCGTGTGGGATGCTTTGGGAGCATGGTTGTGAGAGCGTAACTGCCTTTCTGGCTTGGGTCAAGGTGCGTGAGCATCATCCAAATCTGAAATGAAACTGTATTTCTAGAAATCACACGAATAGTCTTGAAAGTGGAAATGGTCTGGTTGTTACAGCAGTGTTCCGCTCTGGTCACTGGTGATGAGTGGCGCGCATCCATCTGAAGCCTGCTGTAGCGCAATAGAAACTTAATAATTTTTCATGTAATTACTTTGCCTCTTCAGTCAGGGGTGTGAATTTCTGTACTGCATCCCATTCAAAAACGTGATTCTTTAAGCTGTCTGATGCATCAGTTCTAGGGTTTCCCTGACCGTGAGTGAAGCTGTACTAGAAGTCATAGCTAAAGTTTCTCTGGGCCAGGCACACTTGTGGGAGAGGATGTAGACGTCTGTTCTGATAACAGCACAGTGGTTTTCCTTTATGCCTTAAAGAGCTTGTTGACTATACATGAGCAAGACTTACTCTCATGTAATTGTAAATTTGCTACTCTGCTACGTAGTTTGCATAAGTGTTGTATCAAGGACTGAAAATCACAGCCAGTGCATGTGAGCCTACTGTAAGCCCTCCCTCCAGCAAAACTGAGGTTGGTGAGAGCTTACTGTTGCTCTGTGCTGGGTAGAAAGGTACTGTGCAGGAAGAGAGATTTACCTAAAAGGAAACAATAACAGCAATCATTTCGCATTGAAAAAAAAGGTGACTTCACTTGGAGACTTGGAGCATGGAAATGTGTCAGTGTCCAGACCACATCAGCTCTCATTTTTTGGGGGGCCCAATGCAGGATTCATAGTCAGAGGCTGTGGTTTTAGTAGATACTGCCCTAAAATATGGAGGTTGCAGGGTATTGAAGACTTCTTGTGATTAAGTAGATGTTTCGCCAGTTCTGGGCTACCTGAGTCTGATGAATTAGAAAAGATAGGTAAGAGGTGAAAGTGGCGCTGTGACATACTGACTGTCTTTGAAACGCAGCCTTTCAGATTAAAGGGAATGGGTGCCATGCTGGAGTACCATAAAGTATATGAACAGAGTATGTTTTTTCTATGAAATGAAATCATATAATATCCCGAGTTGGAAGGGACCCACAAGGATCATCGAGTCCAACTCCTGGCACCACACAGGTCTACCCAAAAATTCAGACCATATGACGAAGTGCACAGTCCAAACGCTTCTTAAACTCCAGCAGGTTTGGTGCCATGACTGTGTCCCTAGGGAGCCTGTTCCAGTGTGCGACAACCTTCTCAGTGAAGAACCTATTCCTGACATCCAGCCTGAACCTCCCGTGTCACAGGTGGACACCATTCCCTCAGGTCCTATCAATGGTCACTAAAGAGAATAGATCAGTGCCTGCCGTCCACTCCCTCTCATGAAGAAGCTGTAGACCATGATGAGGTCTCCCCTCAGCCTCCTCTTCTCCAGGCTGAACAGGCTGAACAGGCCAAGTGACCTCAGCCGCTCCTCATACATCTTCCCCTTAAGGGTATGGGTAATTCAATTGGTTATCTTACATCATCAGGCTTATGTATAGTATTAACCTCCAAAACAGTATGATGATGATCCTAGAAGTACTGCTCAACCCAGCTGATCTTCTACCACTCTCTTTCCTACAAGTGCTAGCTTGCTCAGAATGACAGTGCTTTCAAACATGGCTGAAACAAAGGGATACCAGAGATGATGTGATTAATGATGTAGAGGAGGATGCAGCTTGGTGTGCGTTGGTTTCCTACCAGGCTGGTAATGAATGTGCCAGGAGGTCTCAGAGTGTGACTTCTGTGCTGTAGTTGTCAGAGGCCATGACAGAGAAATGGGTCTGAAAAAGTGTTTTTTGAGAAGACTATTGATGGTTGTCCTCATTTCTTTGCTACAAGTGGTGATGGTGGTAACCTCCTGCGTGAAATGGCAGACTGTAAGGGACCCCCTTCTCTCTGCAGAGTCTCTGCATGTAGCAAGATATGCTTTCTTGACATCTCTGGGCTTCTGGTTCCTTCTTTGTCAGAACAGGATACACTCATCCTGCCACCATCTCACTGCCTGGAAAGGAGAGATGGAAAGAGTGTTTGCCCTTTTCTGTAAGGAAGGTTGTTACCAACTGGCTGGTTTACTTTCAGCTTGCTTTCCTGAAACCTGGTGGTTTTCTTTCTCTGCTTGGTACCACTGGGCAGCACTGGGAAGACAGCATGGGGAGAGACCTGTCAGGCATCAGCTGCAGAAGCAGAGTGGAGTTCTGGAGAGGGTGAAGATTACAGAAACTGGAAACTGCTTCCCGTCTTCAAAGGGAAAACCAGGGAGAAATCAAGAAGTAGAAGGGGTGGGGTCTTGGCCAATGAAAAGGTCAGCTCAGAAGAGAAAAGATTAGAAAGAAAAATGAGGCAAAAATCTGTAGTGCCACACTTCAGATAGTGCTCAGTCAACAAAGTAAATGGGGAGCTCTCTCCCTTCTGTCTTTGTTTCAGGAGCTCAGCTTTACTAAAGCACTCTTCTCAGATATAAAAGCCTAAAACCTTCCACCCTCAACCCCCCCCCCCAAAAAAAAAAAAAAAAATCTTGAGTAAACTTGCACTTGTTCCAGTTTTATTTGGGGCATATGTAAAACAGTGAAATACAGAATAAGGAAAATGTCTGTTTTCCTTGTGGACAACTAGATTTCATTGTCAGTTTAAATTGATGACACTACCTTCCAAACTATTGAGCCTGTGCTAATAAATGCAACAGTTGTTCATAATTTGGCAGTGAATGACCTTTAAATGTAGACGCTTACTAAGGATATCTCTAGGGAACAATTTAACTTCAAAATGACACCCATGTGTTCTTGTTATCATTTAAATATGCTCCCTTTGTCAATAACAGAATAATAAATACTAGTTAGATTTCTAATGTTGATTCTGATGCTAGGGAACTTGCTGAATAAATTAGTGTATGTTTGATTTATATTGACCAAAAATTTTTTACAGTGGTATATTGCAGGTCAAGGTGACATACATTTAAATGTGTTATAGAGCAGAGGGCATACTTGACTGACACATGTGCTTACTACGTTTTTAATTAACACTTCAATACTACTCCCAAAATTGCTCTTGGAGTTGCAAATGTTGTGGAAGCAAGATATGACCTGTAAGACAGTGAGTGCCATAGATTTTTTTGAAAGTATGTAGACTTTATCTTCACAGAAGCAGCAGTTTAATTACTAGGCTATACTCTTGCTTATGAAGTATAAAATTGCACAGGCTTGAAGTTTGGTATAGATTATGTACTTCAGCATTCTTTGTTCTTAATGTGGGTATGCACAGAGTCAAAAAGCGAATCTGTTAGGTGTTCTTCTGTAGGTAGCCCAAGACTAGGCCACTGTAGCGAGTGATAAAGGGGGAATATTTGTAAGTATTGTTGTTGTAAAGCGTGGAGTAATTATGTGAATGCGTTTACTTTAGAAACTTCAAGCATTACTGTTCCAAGTCTTTCTCTGAGCCTCTGGACCATGTGAATTTGGTAGTTTAAAAAATCTGAACTGAGTCTGCATGCCTTGAGGACGATACTGGTGAGGATGAAGACTTTGTTCTCACCAGTCTGCCTTGTGCAAGCTCACCAAGTGTTACTTTGAATCACAAGTCCTTCTGAAAAGCAGTAACTCCAACCAAGTTCAGGGGAGATAAGTAGAAATGTTGGGTCTGTTGTAGCAAGTTAGATATTCTTTTTGTCACAATATCTAAACAGAGAGCTTTTAAATGTTGTGGTGTATGTACAAGGGAGTCATGGCAGGTGTGTACACATATTCTCTCTCCTACATCAGAAGAAGAAGAGAATAAAGTTGATTTGAGAGATACCAATGATTCTGTAATGTCAGAAAAATGAGGTGGGAGACCATTGCTTTCTTCAGTTCCAGTGGAGGAGAATGAATTAGCAGATGATATAGAACCGATAATTTAGGACAAAGATCAAAATTTCTTTTTTGGTTAACTTGTGCATTTGGCAGATCTGGTGATTAATTTTCTTTCCTCCAGTCAGTTTTCCTGTTGACAGACTTTGAATCAGTGATATGAAACTGACCGCTTTGTATGCAGTGGGAACTTCAAGGGTATAAAGCAAGTCAAAAGATAATTGTGCAGTGCACTTGAAGGCAGCTAAGGCAGAAACTGGAAAAAAAGTAAAACCAAAGTGAAAAAACAGACTGATCGTGTACATAACGATCAGTTAAAACTGTTTCTGGTTTTGTGTTTAATCAGTTTGGGGATGTAGGCAGATTTGACAGAGACATATAGTTCCGGTGATCTCTCTAATTGTTGTGCAGTTGTTCAAAACCACTGATTCACAGTCACGAAAAGCGCCATGTCAGTGGAAAGGGCCATGTAACATTTCTTAGAGCAAGAAATCACTCTCAATGTGCTCTTTAGGGAGTTCAGCAGTAAAATAGAGAAGTAGCAGAATGATGACCTGTATCAATTTACTATCTGAAAGACCAAGAGTTGACACCTTCTGACAGTAAACCATAACTGCTGAGCGTCCATTCCGCAGTTCTCTCACAAGATTACTGATTTGTGGTTTTGATGAGGAAGTTACATTTTCAGAAAGATAGGAGATAGCTGAGCCTTCAAACATGCATC
Organism: Cygnus olor; assembly: GCF_009769625.2. Taxonomy (NCBI): domain Eukaryota; kingdom Metazoa; phylum Chordata; class Aves; order Anseriformes; family Anatidae; genus Cygnus; species Cygnus olor. The sequence goes on along the minus strand of NC_049198.1, from coordinate 62,140,954 downwards.
ACAGTAAAGATGTATTTGAATTTCATTGAATCTTTGAGAGGTAGTAGTGGTAAAACTTTGTTAATAATACAATGCTACCAGTGGAATTATTTCATCAGAGGGATTCATGCTTAACTGCTTGTGCTGGTGTTTTCTGTCTATATAACATCAAGTTATGCTACTTAAAAAATCTTGTCAACAAAGATAGCATTAATACATTCTTCACTTCCCTAGAAGAGTGAAAACATACCAGGCTTAGAAATCCAACATGAGGGAAGATGTAATTGATCACTCTATTTTTTATTATGGTAATGCACATTTTAATTGGTCTTTGAACTTTTTAATGTCCAATGCAATTCATTTCAGGTTTAACTGTTCATTAGTTATCATTGTAATGTCATTTATTATCTTGGAATTTCAGTTTGTAATTATACCATTTTTGGTAGGTGGCTGCTGAGTCCTTAAAAAGTTGAAGATGTGTTTTTCATCTACAGCAGTGACTAGGCTATCATATTAAATTCATGTTGAAGGAACAGTTTTAGAAAACTGTCTTTTTAATAATAGATATTTATTTTTAGGATAACAGGAAATCTTACACGTCTACTCTTCAGACCATTACAATTCATAAAACTATCAGCTGGAAAACACTAACAGATATCCACCCATTCTAATTCTAATTTTTGCAGACTTTATGAGAATTTGCTAATAATTTGCATGAATGCTTCATTCTCAACCTTAGCTATCTCGCTTTTTAAGTCCATTTTTGAAAGTTTAATATGGAGGAATTTAAAGGGTAGCTTATGTGGAGGCTGAATATACATTCAAATCTTAGTGGGTCTTGAATAATGGTCTTTAAGTCTTGGTAGTTCTTGGAATACAGAAAAAAATAGGAAAGAAATCGATGGAACTTTGTACTACAGCTTGGTGACCTGGTTGTGTTTCTTACTCAATAGGCAGTTGAGGACAAAGTTTAGCCAGCCTGGACCCAGCTTTGCTGAGGCGTGGAGAGGCGTGCGTTCCCTGACGTGCTGGGAATGAGGAGACCCCAGCACAGGCGGCTGGCCTGGCAGGGCGCTAGGCGGTGGGACCACAGTGCTGCCCCTGAGCCTGCTGGAAGTGCTCCTGTTGTTCCGTGTCCCTGGGCAGGCTGCTAAGCAGTTAGTGCATTTTGATCATTATTACTGTCAGCAACCATCATTTTGCATTATGTTTTTACAAGAATTGTGGGAAGACATGTATCAACTTTTCATTTTCACTTTTTGGTAAGCCTTAGATTTCTGCGGCTTGGGGAAGGCTAAAATAGCGTTTTGTTAGGGTCCTCTGACAGAGGATTTTGATGGCAAAGCAGAAGTGTTGTCATTTACTTTGAAAGTGTCATTGCGTCCTTTATAGGAAATAAAAGGACTTCCTGATGACGAATACCTTGTAGCTAAAACATGGATACTCTCTTCTCTGGAATGGCCTTTATTATTATTATTATTATTATTATTATTATTATTATTATTGTTGTTGTTGTTGTTGTTGTTGTTATTATTATTATTCTTATTACTATTGTTACTTCTACCTAAGTACAATGCAACAAGCATTTCACATTTTGTAAACCAATAAACATTGTATGTTATGTTTTAAATGAAGTTATCTGGTGCACTACAGCAGTGCTTGGGTACCTCTGGGTGTTGGAATAAGATGGGAAGGAAAGAGCATACGAGAAAGGGGCACCATCTGCGTTCCAGGTGCTCATCGAAACACCACTTTTCCTCCCCTTCCTCCACTGCCGGTGCGGTGAGAGCTCCCCCTCCTGTTCGTAACAACCTTCAGCTCTAGAAATGTGTGTGTAGGAAATCTGTGAAGATGCTGTTGAGTCCCAAGCTGCCACCAGTGCAGGTAGGGTTGGTAGTGTATCACGAATGACCCTCAAGCCTCCACAGCATCTTCCATTTAGTAGATTATTTATTTGTGAATCACAGTGTTTGTGGTTCACAGTTAAGACCAGGGCCTCTAGGCAACAGTTGTTAAACTGCCTGCGTGGTACAGAGAGTTTCAAAACTCACTCTTGCTTACGCTGGTAATAGCTGTTTCCCGATGAGATGCTGTGATAAGTAACGTCTGTCCTTACCCTGCATCGTTACTGCAATGTTATAGCATCATTATTGCAAGACTACTTAATGCTTTAGTATAGTGAAAATGGTATGGGACTTCCATGGTAGTCTTTTTTCCCACTAGTGTACCTTGAGAATTGTGAGAAAGGAATTACTGATCTCCATTATTTTATTTTATGTATTCCTTGTCTCATCCTGCAATTGATTCACTTTTTAGAAATGGATTCTGTTTTTGTACTGGAGCAGAAGGTATTCATGTGTTGCAGTATTTCCAAATTGGAAAATAATGAAATCTAAAGCTTTCCTACCATCTCTTCCATAAGGACAAACAAAGTCTTGATTGTGCGGTGAAACAATCAATTGTTTAGCAGCAAGTTTGTATTGATTACAGTGAACTGCTTTTATGAAAAGTGACCATACTACGTACCTCAGTGAACTGCCTTTACCTGTGGCCTCACATAGGTCTCAGTTTCTTTGCATTTAGATTCCTTTCTTGTTACTTAGTGATCAAGCTCTGTCCAGGAAGAGAACTACCTGGTCATGTGTCTGCCTTGCAGTCAAGCTGTGATGGTAATTACACTCTAACTTTCATGTACTCTTGAGATATGAAAATATAAGGAACATGTCTTCATTTTAATCATAAATTAAAGAACTAATAGATTTACAGGAATGTCAAAGAATGTTATAACAACATTTACTTTGCTTGAAACCTGTGAAGAAAAAACAAAACGTATTTGGAGTTGAATGCTATGTAACTGTAAAACAGATTTGGAGTTCAGTCCAATGCCATTATAGGATCAGAAAATGTATTAGCCTGTTGCTTTTCTGAGTTTTGCCAAATTTTAAGAAAAAATATGTTCTGCAGTGACATAAGCTACATGAAATTCCAAACCATTCCATTTTTAAAAGTATGTTAGAGAACATTTAAAAGCTATATTTTAATAAAAGATCCATTCTACCTCTAGAATACAAAGACCTAGCTTCTGTTTTTAAATCATAATGAGAGAGCATAAAAGGGCAGTAAAAAAAAAAAAGCATCCACTTTTGGTATTGAATATAAAATATCAGAGGCCTTCCATTTTGCTGAGCGCTTAAAATGTGGATGCGTGACTGGTAGCAATTCATTCTTTTCACCATTGAGTGAGTGTTTTAAAAAATCTGTTTTGACACAGATTACAAAGCTCAAGTAGATTCTGAAGTGTGGCTGAGTATGCTGTATTTTTCCTGCTGTATTTTTCCTATACATCACAATCTGGTTCTTTGGTTTTTTCAATTTTGCCTTCCCTTGGCAGAAATATGATGTCAGACTTCTAGGCTTTGTCATAAATTCTTCATACGAGTTAGGAAAATGGAACAAATATTCTTCCCTTTTAAAACAGAACTTCGTAAGAACTTATCAGGAGTTCTAGAAAGGATAGTAATTGTCTTCTCTCAGATAAGACAATCTTTGTGTTGGCCTGAATTAGAGATGAAGTAGGATAATATATTTTAAGTTCATTGTTTTCAGTTAAGAAATCTTTTAACACTTTCTCTTTACCTTCTGGTGCATAATTTCTACTATATATCTATCCAAAAAGTAAGTGTAAAGGGAGTACGCTAATAGCAATCAGGAATGGTTTTAAGAATCATTTTATTCCTACATGCATTTAGTATTCATGTTTGAGTTTTTCCTTTGCTACTAGATGGTTTGTGGCTAATTGCAGCTTTGGAAAATCTCTAAACCTAGTTCTAAGACTGAAAAGTAGGAGTAGCATCTGGTTTGTAGCACAGAACCCTAAATTATAAACCTGATTTTTACCTAGTCCATGGGAGAAGGAAGACATTTTTTTCTGAAAGTTGAATGTTCTGTGAACTAGGAAAAGGTGACTAGAATTTAGTTGCCTAAGCCATGAATGCCACTGCTTCTTCTTTTGATCCTCCTTTTTTTTTTTTTTTTTTTTTTGTGAATGCTATGAATGTCATTATTGTTCTTAAATTCAGTGGCCAAGACAATACTAGTAAAGCAAAACTTTCAATCTGCTTGGGTGTTTGAATAGTACATTTTGTGAGCTAACACAGGAAAATGCAGTTAACTTTAGTTTAGAAATGCATTTGGTGTCTAGGTAAGAAGTGGCAATGTAGTGTACATTTAAAACTATTTTTTGCTACTCACCAACTAAATTGTCAAAAATTGCTGATTTGAAAGGGGGTAAAAACCTGCTTAAAGTAATCACAGATATAACCGTTATCTGTTAAGGGCTAAGAACTTAATGCCCCATTTCTCAAATGAGTTTTTGCAATAACGAGATAGCTGTATCACACTCCTAAGTGAAAAGCTCATGAACCTGCCTACATGGTTATTTCCAACCTCTACTGTGCTAACAAGCTCCCAAAGTTGTTGTTGCTTATAAAAGTGGAAAATGGACCTGATAAAAATGTTTAGTCTGCAGGGCTGCATTTTATTTATCATATCACGAAAGAACAATGTTTTGTTGCATCATGGTCAAAATAGAAGCGACCTTGCTTGTTCATGAGTGCTCGAAGCTTACTGATAAGAGGCAAAATAATAGAGTATAATAGAAAGAGTGTAGTGTAATTATTTGTGGCTTGTCAAGTGAAGCCCTCTCAGGCCCCAAGTGATTCAAATCTGGGAACTCTGCACAATTCTGTACACTAACCATAGCCAGCATCAGAGAAATCTCAGCCAGCTTCTCCGACAGTACTGAAATTGCATCAGTTTGTCATGCACTGAGCATGCCAGCTTCACACAATATCATTTGCTTGCAAATCCGCCTGGCCTCAACGCCCTAAGACACATTCTTTGGTATCTGACTCTTGGCCTGTGATTTGTCATGTCTCTAGTGCTATCGGCGTAAAGTAATTTTAATAGATTCTGATGGTTTGCCTGTGGAAGGTAAAGAATGCACAACAGATTGTGTCAGGTAGCTTTCTATGGCATGTAATGTGGAAGAGGCCCTCATGATGGTGATAGCCAAACAAAGAGTATGGAGAAATGAGAACCCTATTTTGAGTGGTATTTAATGCCCCCCTTCTCAACACCCTGCTGTGGACATCTTTGCTAACTCAGCAGATACAAGAATTTGCAGCTTAACAATGCGACATTGTTTGTGCTTAAGTGTTGTTTATGGATGGAACATGCCGACAAAATTCAGTGGCTTTGTTTCTCCCTTTTGGGGAAAAAAGTGCTTCAGATGTAAAAATGTTAAGTGATTTCCGCGGACTAAACTGAATATATATGATTATTATTTTCTTGGTGTTTAACTCTGTTATTTGGAGCTTTAGTACTCTCTAAATAAAATCACTGCATTTTTTTAGCAAGTATGTTCTTCAGTAGTATTTTTTAAAAAAGAGAGAAAAGCTTGTACAATTTCTGCCTAAATGTATCTTACGTTGAATTACATAAATATGCCCTATAATACAGATTTCTGAGGAATTTATTCATAGATTTTAATTAGTTATCTGTGTATTGTTGTTTAATTAGATCTTTGTTTACAGTAGTTTTCTTTCATTATGAAATAAGTGTATGACATTTTTTTTACTCTTCCTTTGACACCACTGAGATGAGATTATTTCACCATTGACAACTCTGATCTTTGCATCATTTTTTTTCAGCTGACTTCCTTAATTGATTACTACTTTGGTGTTGGAGTCTGCAGCATAGCTCTCCAGAATTCTGCTGACACCAATCGATTAATGTGAAGGTGTTAATGTTAGTGATTTCATCTAAGAAACATTCAAAACCATGTCAGTAATCTGTTCTTAAAAACTGCCAGATCATTGTATCTTGTTATTTTGAACATGTTAGTTTGGGTTAACAAGAATTTCTCTGAAGTGCGGAAAAATATGTATTAGTTAGTCCTGTGGGAAGAGCAAATTTTTATTCAATTGTTGTACATCTCTATGGCATACATGCACATACTTTAATATTTAACAGACTGTTTTAAAAAATGTTCTTATTAATATTCATGGTATCTCTCAGGAATTTATAAAAATGCCTGAGCACAATGCATTTCTTTTTAATTTTACCTAGGGAATTTCTGACAGCAATGTAACTCTGAGCACCCCGCTAGCAAGTCTGTGCAAGTCTGCCACTTTCCTTTCCTCTTCAGCTTCCACATTTGCTTAGCAGTTTTGTTTAGCTAAGCTAAATGCTCAAATGAGCCTGCATTTTTTCGCTCTCTGTTCTAAATATTTTCAGAAAAATACTATTGCATTATACAGTTCCTCAGAGAAACTCTGGGTTAGGGTCAGAACCCACTGTTGTATTATTGTGCATGAAAAGAAAGAAGGAAAATTTCTTTTCAAGCTTGAGGTAGACCAACTTTTGAAAATGTTTTGCTTTTATTCCTGGGTGGAGTTTTTTGTAGTACAATTTCTTTGAAACTTACTGTACATTTTTGCAGGGTGCTTAGCATGTGTTATACATGCATCACTAAAAGAGCTCTGCCATATTTTCTAGTTAAAAAATGCTGTGAGTTGTGGAAAGTACAAGTTAGTTGAATCCAGTGCAGATGCTCTTAACATTTGAGTTTTATTTGTACTGTTGCAAGCTACATCAGTTGTTGCTAAGCAAAGACCAAAGCCAAACTCATTATATTTGCACAGGGGCAGAAGGTGGGCATGCATGCACACACACATGTTGCACATATGTGGCTACAGGTATTCAGAAGCACATGCATATGCCAACACTGGAAGGATTTATTGAGTGGTATTGCAGAGAGCTGTTTGTGGTCCGGTACGAGCTGATGTTTTAATGACCTGGATGATGGGATAGTGTCCTTATTTGAACTTGCCATCAACAGCAAGGTAGAAGTAACAGTGAACATTCTGGAGAACAAGAGTAGAATCAAAAATAAATTTGAATTGGAAATATTATTCAGGAAAGGAAAATAGGGTGATAATTCAATAGGAACTGATGCCAAGTGCTGATTTTAACAAAAAATAATCAGTAACACAGCATAGGATCCAATAGATTAGGTAACATGTCTCCTGAACAGACGTGGGGCTTTTACATCACAAGGTGGCCATGATGCTAATGTTAGCTGTACCTGCCGGGGTTTTGGAAGACAAATATGAGAAGGAGTAGTCCTTACCAATGATGAGTGGAGTGTATACTAAGCTGGACACCAGTGTAAGTACTGCACTCTAAGAAGCGTGGGAACTTGTGGGGAAGAGTGTCCTTAAGAGAAAGCAATGTAGAAGGGCATATGACTATTACACTACTTTCTGGACTGATGATTGTTGTGAAGAATGAAATGCACCTTTTTTTTTTTTTTTTTTTTTTTTTTTTTTTTTTTTTTTTTTACTGTGAAAAGAGAGAGCATTGGGCAGGAACTTTTTAGCAATTCTCAGTAACGTAAAGGCTGTAGGAAAGAGAAAGGAGGCAAATCAGCCTGCAGATTGGAGATGCTGTAATCCTCTTCTGGGCAGTTTCTTGTCCTCTCCACTAGAAGTGAGAAAGATTTATTATGAAATGGTGTTGAATAATGAAGATACTGCAGCATGAGAGTAACTTTCAGCAGTAGAGTATGGAATCTCTGTCTGCATGAGGTTTAAATGTTTCTGCCAAGACTAAGAAGTATAGTTGGTCCTGCTTTGAGACAGCAGCGTGAGCTAGGTAACTCACAGAGATACAGGACTAGAATAGATCTGCCTGAGGTCTCTCAGTATTGTAAGCCTCTAGCAAAAACTCAGTAATCATTCTTTGCATTATTTCAACAATTTAACCTCTATCCAGTTCCTAGCCTCTTATCACTTACAAATTCTGTGGCTTTCTACAGTTCCTGAGAGTTCACCTGGAGTAGCTGTGTTCTCTTCCCCTTGGAAATATTAGAGGTTCTCATAGTGGAATGGTCACGGAAACAATCATGAGCTGCTACCTCTCCAGGTAGAGAAGAAACATCTTTTCTTTTCTTAGCCTTTTGCAAGGTCTTCCTGGAGGTAGTTCTTTCCTGTTCCCAAGTAGCATTAAATTTTGAGGCGAGTGCAGTGATTGGGGCAGGCTTGTCGCATTAGATTATTTTTTTTTGTGCCTTGTTTAAACACTGCTAATACTATTTAGTAAAGCAAGTAAAGCTTTCAGTAAAGTTCAGTGTTTACACTGACCCTGGTGCTTATTTGTTTAGTACTTCAGACTTACAAACAGTAACAGTGCAGAACTGGACCAAGTGTATCTGTTTCTATAACTGTACATGTACATAGCAATGAAGGGAGGTGCAGACCCGGGGTGGGGGGAAACATCTGACTCTATAAGCTAGTAAAGAAATGAAAAATATTTGTTTTGACTCTTACCTCAGTGCACCTCTTCCTGTATACAGTTTCTGCCATAAAATGTAAGCTCTTCAAATGTTTAAATTGCTAGATGGCTGGATTATGAAGAGATGCCTAGACTGGTGTTTTACCTGTGAAGCAGAAAGCACCACAGGGACAGGAATGGCAGTAGGGCTGATCAGAGCTCTGGTTGTCCATCCCTTTGTTCCTGTCCATGGCAGAGGGGTTGGAATTAGACGATCTTTAAAGTCCCTTCCAATCCAAACCATTCTATGATTCTCACCTGTCTGGTAGAAAAAAAAAAAAAAAAAAAAAAAAAAGGATACAGGTAGGTTGTTATAAGAGGGGAAGGCCCTGCAGGAGCCTTTCCCAGAGTTACCAGCTGAAAGCACAGATGTGTTCTACCTCAATCCTGTCTGATCTGAAGAGACTTGAAGGCAGCTTATACAAGTTTGGAAAGTTAGAAGAGTCTTCACATTTCCTGATGACAGAAATCAAAGAACAAAAACCAAGCAATTTGTACCAGTTACCATCAAGAGTTTTCAGGTGCTGATCAGAGATCTCTGTTTTAAAGAGTAACAGAGTATTCCAGGGGGATTTGTATAGTGGCTGTTGTTGCTGCACTGACTACCTGCAGAGCTTACTGAAGATAACAGCTAATCTTGAATTTAGTTAATGCATTAAGTACCTGTTTTTAACTTCATGGGTATGCTCTTCCTTGCCAATGTGGACTTTGGTGCTTAAAGATTAGTGCTATCGTCTTTGCCTGACATTTCTTGCATGTTCCCTGTTAGTGCTGACCTTGCCCCTGGCCTAATGAAGGAGCTGCTACCACTATGTAATGGATTTTCGGAAAGTTCTTGTGTGCTTGGTCCTATGTGTGTTCTGTTGAGCTCTAACACGCTCTGTTGCATCTCAGACCATATGTTTTGCCAGAAGTCACAGTAGAGCAAGGCAATAAAGCAGTGTTATGCCACCTGCCATTCTGGTTCCCTTTTGCTGCTCTTAGACACATCCACAGGTTGCTTAGTTTCATTTTATTCTCAATGTCTGTAATTAATTTATTGTTTATATTTAGATATAGCTTTTTGCCTTTAACACCAAGGAAACAACCAAAAATCTTCAGCAGTTCCTGCAAGACTAATACTTTAAAAAAGAAGGCTTGGTGCAGAACATTGGGTGTGCAGCAGTGTGGCAATGTGCTTCTGGCCTGACCACTAACCTTGTATTTCTGTACTGACCCTTGTATTTCACTGCTGTCCTTGGCATAGCAGCTGTTTGGTGCTGACTGAATTAGAAATCCTTAGTACGCAAGGATCACAGTTATTAACAAAGAAGGTGACTAAGATGAAAGATCTTTATTCCTTGTAGGACATTGCTTTGCAGGCAATTTCTGTATTTCTTAAGGAAACAGGGTGAGATTATGGGGGGCGGTGTGATAAGTAGGCAATAAGAGTCAACATTTACTCAGGCTGAGGTTGCAAATGACGGAAGCCCCTTTCTGCCTCCTGCATTATAACAGTTCTTAATTCTTATTTTGTAGACAGTGAAACATGATTCCATTTACAAATCATCAGCAGATTTGCAGAGGAGTGTTGGGGACTGATTGATCGATTTATCAGGGGAGGCAAGTGAGTAGCCAGGCAATTTGTGTAGTGGCTGACAGCCTTTTTGACTGGAGGCCTAAATGCTGGATCATCGAGGCACTTAACTAGAAGAACAAAATATTATTATATTTTTTTTTCTTAAGAACAGTTTCAGCACTAGCTTGTTTGGAGAGATCTAACACAAGACAGAAGATTTGATTTTGATTACTGGTTAATGTCCAGGCCTCCATGAGTGGTTTTTTCCCCAAGAGCTCAGTGCATGCACAGACTGCCCACGCGTTGCTGGAGAGGTCCTTTGGACACTCAAATCTGCAGGAGAGACAAGGTACCATGAGAGCACGCTCTGAAAAGGAGTTTGTGGAAATTCCCAAACCAGCCAAATATGCTCTTACATCCCTGCAGTCACTGCATGGCTTTGCACTGCTGAACAGAGATCAGGTCTTGGAACCTGGTACAGGTAAAAAGCTGTGGTTTGATCAGAGCAGACTACTGATGCAGTTACATGTCTGGTACTGGAGCCGGCTTGGCAACAGCTTTGGCATTACATTACTTTTTACTACCATAAAAAGGGAGTAATGGTTTTTAATAGGGTTATGCCCCTTCTGTTAGTGCAAACAGCTTGGAAACAGTCACATTTTTGATGTAATACAAAGCTACAGACTCCGTGTTTCACCAAGCAGACTACAGGGGACAAAGGTTTTGAAAATTTAAGTTCTTCAACTTTTTGACAGGTTGTGGGAAGGACCAGGCTCACCTCAGGCTACACTTCTAACAGTGCTTGGCCCTCTTGAGATCTGTCTCTTAGGTTTGTCTCAAAGCTGTGCACATGATTTTCCCTTGCCCTGGCAACTCCTCTGATGACTTTTGACACTCTCTCTGAAGACACCTGGATGGCAGCGGATTCTTAGTTGAACTGCACAGGTTTGGTAAATCATTTCCTAGAGAAGCTTTCTGCCAGATTTACTCCTTGGTATCGCAAATTGGATGTCTGGAATTAGCAAATGTTTCTAAAGTTTTTTGAATTAAGTGTTTCAGTGTGTTATGTCCACATTCACACAAGATGACAGTAGTATTACTTGTATTTGATTTTTGTGAAGAGCTGGCATAGTCCAGTAAGGATACAGCAGAAAAAAGGGTGATAAGGAAGTTGGTAATGCTTGGTTCAGTTCACGTTTAACGTGGCACTTGCCAGGCCTGTGATCAAATATGATGAGCAAGGCAGACCACGACAAAATTGGAGCACTTGCTCACTGAAAGGCACCAAGATCATGAGAAGTAAGTTTTTAATTATCTCTGAGGCATTAAGCACTAAGGGATTGATTAAATTATATGTTATTTCTTGATGTTCGTGTCTTTGGAATGCATGACTTTTAACCTCAATGTTATTTCGTTTTTGTTTTTTTCAACATAATAATGTCTACATTTTATACTTTCACAGAGGATGTTGTAGTGCTCTGTGTATTTCAGCAGAAATAATAGCAAAGTTCACTGTTTGGTTTTGAAAAAAATGTGAAGTTACAGTTTTCTTAAATATTTCATAGCATGTCGTTGTTTTTTTTTTTTATTCTTCTTTGTGTAACATTGTAAATATTTAAATATGGCTCCCCCCCAAAAAAATCTCTATAACATGTGGAGATCCTGTTGAAGACCCTAGGGATTTGGTGTGCTAAATTAGCACTGGCTGAATGCATTTCAAAAACAACTTTGGGCTGTGATTGTTCGCTTCAACAGCCTTGAGTGGTCAGAAATGAAGAGTCAGGGTGTAGGCTAGACTGCACGTGACCGCTGAGAGTTCAGAGGTCCAGATTTTGCCCCCAGGTTCCAGCTACCCCTGAGCATCCGGAACTAGTGGTGTTTTTTGTGAGCTCCTGGTATGAATAAGTATTGTGCAGCAGTGGGCTGACTTGGTTTAGATGCAGTAGAAATTTTCAATAGCTACAGAATATTTCTCTTAATTTGCAGGAATTTTTAAGCAGGGAGAGAATGTTGAATTTTTGTCTCTTAAGCTTTCTGAGCAAAGGTTTCCTTTAGGAGTGGCAATTAACATTGCTTTCTAGTACTAGATTCTTGAAATGAATACTGGCTGAAATGAAGTCAAAGGCAAATGTTCCTCTTGTTTGGTGAATCTCCTGCATGCTTTATGTTGTAATTATATGTGTTTGTTATTAAAAAGCTTGATGGTCAAAGAAATGCACTGAGAATTCACATTTAGTGCAAGCTTTACTGTTTTCAAGTCAGTTTTGAGCCTAGCTGGGTAATGACTTCACATAGTGTGTGTCTAATATATAATTTATTTTAAAAAAAGTGAACATTCAGCACTTCAAATAAACAGACATATTTTTAAGACTTTGTTTAAATTAATATATGGTATATTAGGTGATACGTGTGACATTGATTAGGTGATCAATGTCAGAGCACATTATTGGTCTCCTGGCTTATTAGATAGTTGTGTATGAAACCAGATAGCATTTAGACAAATAATTAGATAATTCCATGACTTTGTGTGTTATGTATAATATAAACAGTAGCAAAATTAGTCTGATTCATGGGGGCTTATTGTAGTAATTACTACTCATGTTTAATTGGGAAAGCATGGTAAGTATATATTTTTCTCATTTAAAAACTAGTAGACTGAAGTTTATTTCTCCTAGGTGTTTTTAAAGAAATTTTTGGGGAAACATTTAAACTCTTAATAATAATGTCTGTCAGCCACAGAAAGAGGTATATGTATGGTAAGCATTCTTTACAAGCCCTCTGCTTGTTTATTTTGTTACTTGTATTAAAAGGAGGAATTAATTTTTAAGAGTCCATAGGATGACTGGAGTATTTTTGCCTCTGAATTATTAGTATCAGTCATGCTGTAACTTGAATGAAATATGTAAATTCTTTACCTGATGTTTGCCCCTGTAAATTAGGGCAGATTCATTCCCAGGAGTGATGGTTTCTTTTGGTTTTTATCTTTGCTCGGGTGCCTAGCAGACCGGTAGGGGTCACTCTATGTATGCATTGAATTTAGGAAGTACGTAAGTCACTTGAATTACTTTTTTTTAAATTGCATATGCTAACATACTTGAAAAGAGTAAATTCTAGAGAAGAATTGTACTTGTTATTTATTATATGATTCTATTATATTTGAGTTGGGGCTGTCTGTACCAAACATAAAGAACATTTCATGTTATGACATTCAAATGCATATTATGACATTCAAATGCATGTCATGACATGCATTTTAACATTTCATAAGCTAACTGAAAAGAGTTGCATATGTCAGATACTGGATGTCTAACTTGATACAGCTTCAGAGTTGACTTTGAGAGAGTCAATCTTAACATCTTGAAGAAAAGCTGAGTGGTTTGAAAGCAGCTCTGGTTGGAGCTGCTGCACTTCTGTTCCCTAAAATTCTGAAAAGAGGCTGGTAAAGTCTGGTGAGACGGATCAATGGACCACATAAATGCTTCAGTGATGTTTTCTTCTATTTCACTCAAAAAGCGAACTTTAAGGCCATTTTTGACAAGTTCAGTGGAAAGATACCAAGCATGTTTTTCCTTCTAAAGTGTGTATCTCTAAAGAGAAATAGATGGTTGATAATATCCTGCCCAAGTCTGGTGGTTAATCATGCAACTAGTTGATAATCAATGTGGTCACATCAAACCAATATATAAGATCCATCTGTTTCTAGTTTTTCTGTAATGGCAATGCTGAGAAATATCCCTCTTCCTTCCATAAAATCTATATCTAAGGATTTGAAATATTTTCTGTATAAGGGTGGATAGGGATGAAAGAATATGAACAACCTGATCTTCTCATAAATCAATTGTTTATCAAGTTTTAAGTGAAATAGGAAGACTAAGATTTGTTATTTGTATTACTTACTGGAATTTCTTAATGAGGGATACATTGCACATAATTATATGGAGCTAGCTTGTCTGTTAATTTTCATGTCCTCCACCTAATCTCTTTTTCCAGACTTATTGCAGTAGTTTCTGTATGCGCATTATTCTGTGCCACAGTTGTGCCAGTAGGTGCTTACATGTGTTATCTTGAGTCTTATCTCAATGTTGAAGCCAGAAGGAATCTTCATATTAAATGGTCTGTGGAGAAATTCCTGTTTTCCAGGAAAATCACCCCAGTGAGTTCCAAAACTAATGTCTCAGTTCCTGGATTTGGGCAGGTCACAGTGGTCTGGCAATTTGCTTCAGAAAAGCATAAAGAACCATGTAGAGTTGGTTAAAACTGAGATGAAGAGTAAGAACATCTTTTTACTCTTCTTTGCAACAATAATCCTCATACTCTCTGCCTGTCAGGATTAAACTGGTTAATTTCTGTAATACTGGTACAACAGCAGATGGGAGCAGAAGGAGATAGGAAGGTATGAAGTAATGGTAGTAAAGGTAATGAAGTGGTAGCATTGCTTGTTTTTCTGTGCCTGCAGAAGTATGTTTAAATTGATTGATAAGCAGTATCTGAAAACTTGTGCAGATCACTTTTAAATGCATTGCACTCTGACAACAGAACCAAAGGTCTGCACAAGCATCATCTTTTTCCATAATTAGGTTGAAATTTTAGTGATTTCGGTAATTTGTGCATTACAATGAGGAATATCTTTGCTTCTTCCTTTCCTTAACCGTCTTCCCTTTTCCAGGCATTATATAGCATTGAGGGCTGGGATAAACAAAGTGGTAGAAAAGAGCATCGTTCTTTACATAGTATATTTATTTTACAAAACAGGTATTTTGGTTGATTAAGCATTCTAAAGAGTGATATCTCACAAGCACAGAAATGTTTTAAAATGACTGATAAATATTTGATTAGCGTAGAATAAAAAAATTAACAATCCTGTAACAAAATGCTATAACCAACTTTTCAGCAACTGTTACTTGAATTAATAAGACGAGTTCAACTCCACAGTAAGAATTTTGTAGCGTAGCATGAGATTATTTGTTTTTTCCTTCTTGTAATGTTTGTTCACTGCATCTCCAGTGAAGTCATTATAGCTTAAAGGAATGACAGCTTTTCTTGTTTCCACCTGCCCCCAAGAATACTGGTTGTTCTGGTCATTTAAGCTTAACATTTTAACACCTTTATTTCATCAGAACTGGTCTTTGAAACAAAAACCCGCTGCCATTTTCATTTCAAACACTATTAACTTTCATTATATTTATAAAAAAAAAAAAAAAAATTGAATATTTTTGCCTCTCCAGCAGATGAGTACATAGTGATAATCTGCAGTGGTTCATGTTAGTGATATGTTGCTGACATGCTAGAAACTGAGGTTATTAGTTTCAGTTAGGTAATTCTAATAGTTACAGTTGTACATAGTACTAAACCTGACCTACACATGATTTATTCTGATGGTTAATGATAATTGAGTAGTGATAATTAGGAGAGTAATGTATGTTCTTTTAATAAGGAATATTTTGTTAGAGCAAATGCTTGATTGTATTACTTCTTGCAGTTGCAATTCTTTCTTCAAAAAAAACCTATCTGTTCCAAGGATTGAAATAAGGCTTTCAATGAGAGTTCAGAGGTCCAACACAAATTAGTAGTATGACAAAATATCAGCATACTGAACTACACTTTCAAATAACAACTTGGTAAACCAGATAACCAGGAAAACAGAGTAATTTTGCTTCTTTGTCCATGTTAGAAATAGTATCATCTCTCTCCAAAATATACCCAAATAATGTTTTTTTTTTTTTAAGTATTTTGACAGGAGCACCAAATTCGTGTGTTCGGACCAGTCAAAGGAAATTGTTTCCAGGATTCTGGAAGGATAAAAATATTTTATCACTTTATTGCTTGCAGCAGTGTTGCTATGGTTTTAAATGAATGTGTTATTCTTTTGGTTTACCTGGTTTTCTACACATACAAGTTTTGGTTATATTCAGGCTTGTTTCTTCAGTCACAGTTGTTGTTACATGCCTTTTTTAAAAACTTGATCTGATTTTCAGGTGTATGTGTACACCCACCTATCTTAACTTAAAAAAAAGTTAAAATGAAAAAACAAAAATAAACAAAAAAAGAATCCCAAACAGTAATAGAACTGAGTGTTGACAACATGGAAGCCACCCACCAGGGAGGAAAGATTTTTCTACATCGTAGAGTAGAAAATGTTGTACTGGTTTTAGATGTTCCCGCTTGTGCCCTGTACGGAAGACAAATCAGTAATTTCGGCAAGGAACAGAGTAATGTTGAAGCTGGAAGAAGGTGCAAAAAAAACCATGGAAGTACACTGCAGAAGTTGTCGTAGAGCCTCAAGAATTATGTGCCTTCAGTGTAAAGACGAGACCTTCTCTGAGTGGCATGTTTTGCAATGGAAAGATCTCATTGTGATACATGCTGTAGTGACTAATGCTTTGGGATTCAAAACAGCAGAGAGAACTGTAAATTACCGTAAATTAGTAAACATTGTAAGTGTTTGTGACCACATGCACGTGTTTTTCATAGTCTTTCAGGATTCCTTTTAAGAATGTTAGGTTCTTGGCTTATTGTAAACCTTTTTAAAGACAACAGCCTATGGCACTAAAATCTATACTTTTACACTAGCAAAGAAAGATGCCTCTGATGCATAATGAATCCAAGTATTAGTTTTTCTTTTGACTTTGACTTTAACTCCATTGAGTTTAACCAGGAAAACAAAAGTCATTGCTTCAGCTTAGTGTGCCTGTCTGGAAAGAAGTGATGATACTGCTACAGGCATGCTTTGAGCAATGGCTTGGGCATTTACCCTGTTCATATATCCCTGTCATAAAGAGTCAGTTTCTGTTCTTTTGAAGTCAGATGCAGTGATGTAGGCTTTCTGTGAATCATTCACAGGGAAGGAAAAGTCTTCTGTCTCTTCTGAAGCAGAAACATGCCTGTGATGGATGTTTTCCTGTAATAAAATAAAGGAATATTAAAGTAATGTCCTAAATATGAGCAAATCATTTAGATTATTGCATGCTGCAGTTAGGAGCTGGTAATTGCTTTAGAAAAATAAGAGCTGGACCTAAAAGGAATTAAGTTGTAGCTATCACATGTGAAAGTTGGTGTATGTTATCTAAAGACTGAAATAGCAAAGTGTGTTTATTGTAATTCTCTTTCAAATTCTGCATGTCTTCATGTATCCATGTCAACAGCCTGTCATACAGTCTGTGTTTCCAGTCCTCTTAGCTCCTACTCTATTACAGTAGAAATACATAGCTTCTTGCTTTTCCTGAGAGAACTCTCTCCAAGGTATGTCAAACAAAAGTTGGGAATAAATACTAAGTAGCGTATCCCTGATTTTCAGGGCAACTCAAAGTAAGTTACTAAATGAAGAGAGATGTTTCTTGTGCTTTGTATAGATGCTTTGTACTTCCAATAAAACAGACAGTTCTAGATCCAGGGTTAATTTTAAAGTAGGTTTGCTTTGGTTTGGGTGTTTTTTTTTTTTCATAATTGGTTATGAATTGCTGCCATCATCAGTATCAGTGTCAAGGCTTTGAGCCCAGATATTTATGCGTATCAGACAACTGAGATGAAGAGAATTTCCTGTTTTCTGTATAAGCACAATGTACAAGAACGAGACTTGGAAAGGACGAAATGTAATTTGTCTGCAACGTCTTGTCTAAAGATATTCTTCCTGATAATTTTAGATTTCTTATGAATAAAAGTTTATGTAGCAGGGGATTTTATGGCAGAAATGCAGAAAACTTCTTTGCCTCTTTTTTCTTTGTTTAAAAAAAAAGTCACTGATAAAATAAGCTTCTTAAATATACATAAAGTAGCATCCTATCTATACTGTCCATTGTCTGAAATACTTCCTCTTCCCTTCCCACCAACTTTAAGAAGATTACAGAGTTTGCTTTTTAGACATTTGGCATCACGTATATTGAAGGTGACTGTTTTTTTCTTTCATTTTCCCCTTAGATCTCTACATATTAAATATGTTTGTTTTTGTGTATGTGCAAACAAATGCTGACAGCTAACCATAGTATCTGAGATCATGGAATTACTACTAGACCTATGCAGAACTAACTGTGTGAAAATGTTGAAGATATATTTGAAAACCATTTGGTAAGATTAAGTCTTTGATTTCATTTTTCTGAGTCATTGTAAATATCAGCTTCTGGGCTGAAATGTTCAGTTACAGGTAATGCACATTCAAATTCTTACTGATTTTCAGTGAGATCAATTCACTTGCTTCAGGGTGGGGTTGGAGGGAGGGGAGCAGGCAAAAAAAGTATTCTGCCAAGGTTAATAGAATAAATAGTCTTGCAGTTGCTCTGTGTGTGTGTGTGGCGGGGGGTTATCTCCTTTTGAGAAGAAATTGGGAAGTTTCATTACAGCAGGAAAAGTAGTTGTTCTCTACCTGAAATTTTATCCAAAATTATCCAGATAGTATCCAAAATCTTAGCTTACCCCAAGACTTTTTTCAGTATCAAAGCAAAATTCTTCTAGATTTTTTGCAGTAAGTGTGTTACAAGAACACCAAGAAAAGAAGACTTTTCTAACTGTTAGTATTTTTGTCTGAGAAAAGTTTCAGTGATTCAAGAGAGATGAAAATAGCAGGACTGTTGCCATCTTTTCACTTTGTTTATATGTGGTATATGGGATTGTCCACATTGTTTCTACTGAGAAATAGCAGAAGATATACTAATTTACAATATTCACTTGCATTTCTCTGATATTTTTAAAGCATAGATTTCTTTAGTTATGTAGGACATGGATTTAGTCAACCTTTGGTCTCATGCTGCTTGTCTAAATCAAGGGAAATGCCTTCTCTAAGAGTCTTTTATCTCTTCCCCTTTGAAATGGAAAGAATTTTATGAGTGTCTGAGGTGGCCAATAGATTTGTTTTGAATCTGAAAACTGTTTTAAATTATAAGTAGCTAAATTATGTGCATGTCTTTACTTCTTAGGCTGAGCGACACTTACCAATCGTGAAGAGTGACTCTTGGACCATCTTTTTCCCCTCTAGATTTTCTTCTTTGTTTCAAAGACTTACTTGCTTCTTTCTACTCTAAGATATAACATGAAGAGCAAGATCTTCTGAGGACTGTTCTGTTGTCAGTGCACCCCTAGAGTTTTATGATTTAAAGTTATTCAGTTAACATGCTGGCTTTTTTGAGTCTTTTCTGTTTACTTTGTGCTAAGACTACTCTGAGTCTTTCATTTAGACTGCTAATGTAAATGTAGATTCTGTAAGGAATGGTTATGTAGTTACATCCTTACAGGTTGCTATGTGGAAAATGAGTTTACACTGACACGATTTTCTATTCAAGGTAACAAAAAGAGGAAAGTAATAAAATTAAGAAAATGAATGTTTTAGTTTTAGGACAGTGTGTATGGAGAGACTCTGCCCAAGAACTCTTCAGCATTTAAATCAATACAGTTTGAAAGACTCTCATACAAGTTGATATAATAACCTCTGAAATACTAATGATCAGTTATCACTTCCATTGGGAAACTGTACCAGTCCCAAGCACAAAAATGGTCATTTAAAATGTCTTTACTAAGCAGTACAGAATTCTACAGAAGTAAATCTTGAGTAGTTCTCACTCCCTAAATGGTAATTCCATCTTTTTTAAAAAGGTCAGCTCAATTAGATTTTGGCAAGATTGAGTCTTCAGTGTCTCTTAGTATATTCATCAGGACACATTGGCTGGTAGTTTGCAAGTGTTCATGAACAAATCAGGTTAGTAATACATTGGTACCAGTACAAATAGATTGTCCTCATCACCGCATAGAAGAAACACTCATGAGAACTGCAATTCTTTAAGCACTAGTGGCATGATATAATGAAGTTGTATTCCATTAAGCACTTGTATACAAGGGAGCAAAATGTCATCACCTGAGTGTGGCTGCATTTCTGGGATACAACCTCATCTGTTCCGTCAACTAGTTTTGCTCTGATCAATAAGCAGTTTTCTGTGGCCTTTCACTACTGTCAGATGTCATTGAATGATGTAAATACACGTCAGAAACTAGAAACTTGACAGCTCACCTAGACTAAAGAGAGAAGTGCGAGAGGTGGTGTACTGCTGGGATAGACAGAAATGACAGATGATGTCTGCTGTGTATAAATGATATGGTATTGCTGTAGACAAGATTTTTCATTTTCCATAAGCATGCAACAAAATGCTTGTGGCTTTTACATGAGTCAATCATTCAAAAAGACTGAAGAGGAAAAAAAGGGCTTTTTGTATCACAGGACACAATGTTTAAATGGCCCACTTACAAGTTACTTCTATTTTATTCTTGTCTTTTGACACTAAGTCTTGGGTCCTAACTGCTGATAAAATAAAGGCAAGTTTAATAAGTACTGAATTTTTTCTCCTGGACAGTATGGTGTGATCTCTAGTCATGGTGACATACTCTTTCATCAAAGAATTCACTTCCATCAGAGAATTCAGGTTTTTGTTACTGAACTACAGGATCAAAAACCTGAGCGTGTTTTTGTGTTGTGTTGGGTTTTTGTTTGGTTGTTTTTTATTTGTTGTTGGTGGTGTTTTGTTTTTGTTTTAATTTTGAAATGTTTTTAAAGTAGTTTTCAAAACTGATAGTAGAGTAGTAATGAAAATAGATATGTATCACTGCGTTGAATTGTAGGTGAGCTGTGCAATTTAATTCTTATTTGAAATTTTTGGTCATACTTCGTGATTCCAACAGCAGATCAGCTGTTGTAGGTGTTAATAAAAAGAGAAATGAGCTTAGTACTACTCTGTATTACATATATAATTCATGAATAGTGGGTTCATGGGTTGTTCCAATTTTAACATAAGAAATTTACAACACAAATTCCAGACCTCAGTTTTCTGGAAGGAGCTAGATAGAAATTTAAGTAAGAGCATAGTATTTGACTTTTTGTCTTGAGCATTGATTTGATTATTCTTAAGTAGCATAGATGTCTTATATTTACCATTTTTGCTTCTGCATAAAAAGGCAAACATGGAAGTTGTGATTTTAAAGGGAAAGCAAATACATTAGTAAAATGAGATCTGCTTAAAAAACAAACAAACAAAGATTTTGATGTAGTAGTTCTAAGGTATTTGTAATACTAATCTTACTGATATATCCTTCCACTCTTCTGCTCCTGGCCACTGGTAAAGCTGCTTAGAATACAAGGGTGTTTTCTTTGTGTCATAGCACGCATGTGTATGTGTGTCTATAATGAACTACCTGTCCTGTCTAGTTTAGGTTTCACTGCCTGCATGGTATTGTAATTTTTTCAATGTTCTTACCCATGACACTGGAGCATGAGTTGTGTGAAGAAAAGCTTGTGAATTCAGATCTGCAGCAGGCTTTGAGTGTTTGTCATGTGGCCAGTTCTTTTACACTGGAGATTCGATCTTCACCAGTCACTTACTGTACTGCCCTGTGTGTACCATGTTTCGGCTGACGTGAGTTAGAATTCCCATTGACTTCTGTAGTCCTTGGTTTAGGCTTTCAGGACATGTATCAGCTCCACATCTCCATGGGTTTTCTTACAGGACTTCCCAACAGTAGCTCTCCTCAGCTGGGAAACCTACGGTGGGTCTTCTGAGAGAGGCATGAATCTAGATTTTAAAATAGTCAAGGAGAAACACCGTAAATTAACTGCATCCATATTTTCTCAGATGCCAGGTCTTACCTCTGCCTGTCCTTTATATTGTTAATTATTTGGTGTGACTTACCTTTTTGTTATATGCAAGGAATGGCTATGTGCTCATCTGCCATTACAGATTGTTTGCAAGAAGTGCAATGGAAAGTAAAGTAGGTGTTGCTAAATCAGTAATTGCTACTCTGCCAGCATGGCTAAATTCATTTGCTGAATATGACAAACCTATGAGTCTTGAGATGGAAGGGAGGCTCCTACAAGTTTTCTATGTAGGCTGTTTATTTTAAATCAGAAAAATGATTTTAACTTGACTTCTTATCTTTATCTGGCTCATCAGCTCACTCAGGGGCAGTATTGTTGCTTTGCAAATGAGGAACATTCCTGTTTCCAGCACATGAAATGACCAAAATGATGTAAACAATGTTAGGGTGCATAGAATATTGCTACAAAAACATAGTAGTGTCAAGGTACAGCTACTAAACGAGACTTTTTTGTCTGATCTCATAGTGGCCACTTTTTGTGGGGAAGAAAGGGAGAAGATTGACTTGGGTGGGGAAGGAAATCATTACGTAGAAGGAAATTATTTTAGCTTCAGTCTTGTGTGTCTGGACTCATATCTTGAAAATGGTGGTTGACGATCTCTAGAAGCTAGCATGAGGTCTGTGATGCAACTTAGTGCTTTAAGATACTTTTTAGTAGATTTTAAATGAGTCTACTGTGTATTATTATTTTTTTTAATTTATTTTACAAAATCACCTTTATTTTATTTGGAATATTTGGCAACTAGTACTGGCAAGTAAGATTACAGATATCATAATCCAGTATAACCCCTCTAAATATTGTAACCTCCAGAATACCTTGAAAATCCCCAAATGAATATTGTAAAATTCCACTTTCCCATCGTTCACAGTCTCACTCTCAATTTATTATGCTTTTAAATTTTTTCTAGACCTTTTTCTGCAACAGTTCTGAAATACTCTTGCAATCCTAAATATACTGCAGTGACACAAAGATTTCGGATAACAGGCAATTGTGTAGTTGCCCCAGGTATGTTCTGATTATATCAATTTTCCATATCCTTCTGTTTTTTCTCTGTGTATTGTATGTATCAAAATAAACATATGGTCAGATATATTTTTTTATTTACAGATTTTGCAGTGTTTCTGTCACTTCAACTTCTTGTTCCTTATTAAGACTTCAGAGATACAAACCAGTAGCTCAGTAATTGCTTTCTTGAATCTGCCTTTAATAATTACATTTAGTAAAGCTGTATCGAAAATTAGAAAGGCAGAGACTAATGGAAAACTAGATTTTTCACTGAATTAGAAAGCAAGACAATCCATATATTGACAACATTTCAAGTTGAAACAGATCAGGAAAACTGTTTTGGACTGTCTGTGCAAAGAGGCAAACACAGGCCTGATGTGCAGTGGCATCTGCATTTTATACAGCCAGAGAAACTATAAGAGATTTCATGTAAATAGGTGTCTTGAGAGGGGACAGTACAAATCTGATTTGGAAGCAAGTCACTTGAGGTTTTTTTAGTCAAAGTTCTTTTTTCTTAGCACTAACAAAAAGTCAAGAAAGTACAACTTTGCACTGATTAAAACACCTTGAAACATGAAGTAGGGGGCAGAGGAAACATGTTTGAAGTTCTTATTTTAGACTGGACCACAATCTGCAGAAGAATGTTTGTAGAGGTTGTTATGACAGCACTATGAGCCAGTCTGTATGAAGGGGGTAGAAGAGAAAAGGTATTTGGTCATTGTTTAGTCATTACTGAGACTTCTCACCAAAAATTTAAGGCATTTGAATTCCTCTGTTAAGAAGAAGCAAAAACATTAGAACTGTTTTCAGGCTCTATTCCTGATAAGTTTAATATTTTAGATGCTTCTTATTGTTACAAGCAAGCAATTTATTTACTTTTTTATTAAGCGCAGTGTTTTCAGTAATAACTGGATGCTTGTGGTTATAGTGCTACTTCGAAATTTAAGAACTGGGGGAACACACTTTACAATGTATACAGATCTTGCACTGCAAATAAATCATCCTGTAGTATTATTAGTTGGATTTAAAAGCTTGTGTTTACAAGATTTGTATTTTAAGAGAGGTTTCTTTTCTGCTCTGTCACCAAAAGCTTTCCTTTTCCATGGAGGTATCTGAGCTGTTGTGTTGATAAAGGTCATTGAGGTGTCTTTGCATCTTCTGTGGTGTTTTGACCATGCATTACTTCAGTTATCCTCTTAATAGACCCTACCTAGTGAAGGTTATTTTTACATCTTCAGTGTTTCTGGAGACCGTTATTTCTACCCAACAGGACATTTACATGATATACATTTAACTTTGCCTTAAATCCCAATCACATAATATAGAACTTGAATAAAAACTGTCATTGTATAGTCATAGAACTAGAACAGCTCAGGTTGGAAGAGAACTTGAAAGATCATCAGGTCCAATCTTCTGTGGGAAAAGGGGGCCTGGATGAGATTATCTAACACCCTGTCCGGTCACATCTTGAAAATTGCCAGTGATGACTCCACAACATCCCTGAGGACTTTGTTCCAGTGATGGATTGTTCTCACTGTAAATAATTTCCTTCTTATATCAAGACAAAACCACTTCTGGTGCAGCTCATACTTGGTTTCCCTTGTCTTCGCAGCATAAATCCTTGTGAAGAGAAAGCCTCTGTCCTCTTTGTGGCCAACCTTTAAGTACTGGAATAAAGTGATGAGCTTCCCCCGGACCTCCTCTTCTCCAGGGTGAAAAGACCTAACTCCTTCAGTCTGTTTTCACAGAGCAGGTTCTGTGGTATTTTGATCATCCTCGTGGCCCTTCTTTGGACCCTCTCCAGTCTGTCTGTCTGTTTTGAATTGTGGGGACCAGAACTGGACTCAGTAGTCCAGGTGCTGCCTGACAAGCACTGAGTAGTGTGGGATGATCACGTATCTATCTCTACCTGTAACACCTCTGCAGGTGCAGCCCAGCATCCAATTTGCCTTTGTTGCTGCAGCAGTGCAATGCTGACTTGTGTTCATCTTGCTGCCCACCAGGATCCCCAGGTCCCTTTCAGCAAGGCCACACAGCTGTTAGCCTGTACTGGGACTTTTGGTTGTGTCATCCCAGGTGAAGGAAGACCTTGCAGTTGTCTTTGTTCAGCTTCAGGCAGTTCTTGGTTGCCCACTTGTGGTTTAACCCAGAAGGCAGCTAAGCACCACACAGCTGTTCATTCACTCACTCTCCTGCACCCATAGTGGGATGGGGGAGAGAATTGGTGACAAAAAAGGGTAAAAATTTGTGGGTTGAGATAAAGACAGTTTAATAAGACAGAAAAGGAAGGGAGAATAATAATGATAAAAGAAAATATAAAGCAAGTTATGTACAATGCTGCAATTGCTCACCACCTGCTGACCAGTAGCCAGCCACAGGCCGAGCAGTGGTCCTCCCTACCCAGCCAACTCTCCCAGTTTCATTATTCAGCATGACACCACATAGCACGGGACATCTACTGCCTACTGCAGCTGCCAGCCTGCAGAGATAATTCCTTCTAGCAGAATAGCTCTAGATTATTATAGGGAAATCAAATTTGCATGAAAGCATTTTCTCTCTCCCCTTTTTTCCCTTGTCAAAGTTACCAAACATTCACGATCAGTTACTTTTTTACACCCCCAGCCTCCTCGCTGGCAGTGCAGCACCAGAAGCTGAAAGGTCCTCAGCTTAGTGCAAGCACTGCTCTGCAACAACTGTAACATCAGTGTGTTATCAGCATTATTCTCATCTTAAATCCAGAACGCAGCACAATACCAGCTACTATGATAAAAATTAACTCTATCCCAGCTGAAACCAGGGCACCACTCTTCGAGCTCATCTGGGTCGAGATGTAAGATGGCGTCTCCCTTTTGATGTGTTCACCTCACCACTCAGCTTGGTGTTGTCAGCCGATTAATATGTATTGGTAATCCAAGAAGCTTCTCAGCCCAGTAGCTTTTATAACACTGAGAATACCTTAACAAAGGTTCAAAAGATAACTAGCAATAATTGGCAATGTGCTATACCGTTCAATGATAACAATGTAATGGATGAACAGTTGGCTGGCAGGTTCTAGTAAATGGGGTTACATTAGGCTGGTGGCCAGTCACTAGTGGGGTTCCCCAGGAACCTCCATTTTAGGGCCAACTCTCTTCCATATTCTCATAAATTACTTGGATGCAGGACTCAAATGCACACTAGGTGAGTTTGCAAACGACACTAAATCAGGAGGATCTGTTGACTCTATTGAGGGCAGAAAGGCCTTGCAGAGAAATCTTGACGAATTAGAAAGCTGAGCAATAACCAGTAATATGAAGTGTAACAAGAACAAGGGCCAGATTCTTGGGCCAGCCAACCCTGTCTGTACATACAGACTGGTGGATGAGGAGCTGGAGAGCAGCCCCAAGGAAAGGAATCTGGGGTTCTGGTTGACAGCAAGTTGACCATGAGCCAGCAGCTTGCCCTGGCAGCCAGGAGGCCGCTGTACCCTGGGGTGCATCAGGCCCAGCACTGCCAGCGGGTCGGGGGAAGGGGCTGTCCTGTTCTGCTCTGCGCTGCTGCAGCCTCACCTCAAGCACTGAGTGCAGTTTTGGGCACCACATAAAACTATTAGAGAGTGTCCAAAGTAGGGCTATGAAGTTGGAGAAGAGTCCAGAGGGCAAGACATATGAGGAGTGCCTGAGGTCCCTTGGTTTGTTAAACCTAGAGCAGAGCAGACTAAGGGGAGGCCTCATGGCAGTGTTAGGAAAAGGTTCTTCACCCAGAGTGGTCAGGCACTGGGACAGGCTCCCCAGGGCAGTGGTCGGGGCACCAAGCTGCCGGAGTTCAAGAAGTGTTTGGATAGTGCTCTCAGACACAGGGTCTGATTTTTGGGTGGTGCTGTGTGGAGCCAAGAGTTGGACTTGGTGATCCTTGTGGGTCCCTTCCAACTTCTGTGATTCTGTGAACAACAAGAAAGTATTGTTAGATAACCTCCAATCTGAGAAATTTCTCCCTTGTTTATAAAACCCTTAAAATGGTATGTTAATGTTATCCTCATCCAGAATGGAAATAATGAACGTGTAAGAAAGCAGTGCCAGTTACAGAAGAGATGGGAAGAACCACAAAAGTGAGGCATGTCTGCAATTTCCTTGTGATTGTTTTGAGTTGCCGTTTGAGCAAACCAGTGTTATTTGTAATTAAGAAAGGATTTTGTAGAATGTGAGTAAACTACTCTATGAACAGTGACTTCTGGATGTGTCTTCTTTTTCTGTACCTAGTAGCAAAGATGAAAGGTTCTTAGAAAGAAAAATGATGTTGAAACTAATGGGAATATCTGTTATCTCCATGGTTTAACACCAGCAAACAGCTCAGCACCACCCAGCTGCTCGCTCACCCTCCCAGGTGGGATGGGGGAGAGGATCAGAAATGTGAAAGCGCAAGAACTCCATGGTTGGGATAAAGACAGTTCACTGGGTAAAGCAACAGCTGCAAGCACAAGTGAAGCAAAGCAAGGAATCCATTCACTGCTTCCCATCAGCGGGCACTCCCAGGAAAAGCAGGGCCGAGCATGCACAATGGTTCCTCGGGCAGACAAACACCATCACTCTGAACGTTCCCCCTTTCTTCCTTCTTTACCCCAGACTGTATTGCTGAGCGTGACGATATATGGAATATCCCCTTGGTCCGTTTGGGCCAGCTGTCCTGACTGTGTCCCCTCCCATCTCCTGGTGCGTCCCCAGCCTCCTGCTGGCAGGGCAGCACCAGAAGCTGAAACATCCTTGGCGCTGTGTGAGCACTGCTCTGCAACAACTGACACATCCGTGTGCTGTCACCACTGTTTTCATCACATCTCAACCAAAAGCAGGACGGCCACCCATCCTACCTTCTTCAAGATATTGCAACAGGATCTTCACAGATACAACAGATTCAGGATATTGATTAATGGATAACAATAAATTTATTTTTTCATATTAATTGTATAGCTGAAGTGTAAAGACCTTCTCAATAACACAAAACTACAGATTTGTGATAAAGGTAAAAAAAAAGGTCTTGAATGTATAAGTGGATCCTCTCTCAGTCTTTAAATAAAAAATGAAACAAACCAACACATAAGCACAAAAAAGCAACAGTTTTTAATCCTTTCACTTTGTCTCTTTATTTGGAAGGAGCTTTCATACAACCATAGTCATTTGTGTGGACGGGGGCCCAAAGAGGTCCAGGTATGCCCACCACCCCTGCTCAAAGCAGAGCCAACATAGATCAGATTGCTCAGGGTCTTGTCCTGTTGTTTTTTTTTCTTTCTCCACAACCTCTACAGGCGTCTGCTCCAGTGGTTATCTAACATAGGCTTCCTGATGAAATTATTAAATTGGCCAGATTTGGCACTAGATCTGGTGATAGCCTTTTTTTTTCCCTAGAAAAACTGAGTGAGTTTTGTATGCAGTAATTGTCAATTGCTTCTTTAGTAAAAAAGAAAAAATGTATATAGAATTAGATTTGATATAAAATGTTGTCCTCAGTGCAAAGAAAGATCTAAAAATAAGATTATACACTTTACAATCCTTATTTCTATTTCAGATTGGTAGAATTTTACAAGCTATTTATTTTGCAGTGTGATGGGTTGACTTGTCTTTTGGAAAGACATTTTCAAAACCCAGCATACTGGGTAATAGTTACACAAAGCAATAACCCTCCAAAAGCATTCTAGTCCTAGGGTGTTTTTTTGTTTTGTGTGTGTGTTTTCCTGGAATAATTTTATAGCTATTATCTTCTCGTTGTAGACTACAGTAATACATCTTATCTTCCTTTAAGACCATTAGAAGTGCTGCTAATCTTTACTGTCAGAAATATTATGTTCAGCTTCAGTAGGACATTGCAATTGTATGTAAAGTTAATGGTCAAGATCTTGCAAAGCCAACATGTAATAGGGAGTAAGAAAGTGTCATCCTTTTAAAACTGTAGCAGGTTTTTTACTTATACGTCTTGTTGAATTGGTTTTCTTTATTTTATCAGGGCTTAAAGAATAATTAGAGGAGTTTGTTCTACTTAAAAATCTTCCACTGGGTTCATTGCATATTTGTTAGTAATTGCAGTGATTCAGAAGTTTGAGAAAAATAACTTTTTTCCTATATGTACTTCAAGAATGTTGATTTGCCAGTTATGCAGTGTCAACATATCCCAAAAACATTGGCTGCTGCAAAATACTTCATTGGTTCATCGTTCTGGACATTAATGTCTTTTCGAGACTTTTTTCTCTCATGAGGTAGAGGAGCAAAGAGATATTTTTCACTGAAGAGTCTCCTTCCTCAGGTAGAAAAATCAATACCACACTTTGTGGAATAGCTCTTCTATTTCCTTCTCCTCCTTTGTAATATACCCTAGAAGGAAGAGTTGAGAAGTGTCGAATGTATGTGTAGAACAACAGTGGTCCCTGCTGCAGCATGACTTGTAATGTGAAATTAGCTAGATACCAGCACTGGCAGTGTGTGGAGGAGATGACTTCAGGGGATATTTGGGCTTGTGTGTGCACTTGGAAGGGGTTTTGCTTTTCTTTTTTTCTTCCAGATTTTACATGCAATCCTTATTAAGTAGCCTTCCAGAATAATGTTGAAGTGACAAAATAAGAAGCGAGGAATTACAAAAGTTACAGTTTCTCGTGTCCTGAAATAGGGACCAATGAAATAGTGTGCACAGTGGTGTGTTTCTGCTGTCTGCATCTGTGTAAGCTTATTGTCTCTTTCTGTTCTGGGACTGCTGGTTCTCTGAGGGCTTGAGCTTTTAACCTTGGGCCTCTGAATCATGCCCAAGTGGGATGCTTGAAGTAGGTTTTCCTAGGGAAAATCATAACTTAAATTGTTTAGCATTGCAGAAGCAAAATTCCCAAACAGTCCATGGTGTTACCATTCACGTTAATCTTGAGGCCATACTATCCGTACACAGAGTTTTCATGTCTTTTCTTATATTTTTTAGTTCTTATTTCTGAAAAAGCCTGAAAGACATTGTGCTTTGCTCACTTGTTCCCACAGCACCTCCAGTCCTGTGTGTGAGCAAAGTGGACATGCAGTGAAGAAAAGTAGTGTGAAACTAAACGCAAATGTGTATGTTCAGAGAAGATGGATTGCAGTTGTGTGGAAAGCTTAACAGACACCTCTGATGTTTGAGTACTTAAATTTGCAACCATCGTTTCTGAAGGGTTTCCCCTTTTTTTTTTTACATTTTTACCCCTGAGAAGGCCACTGGTGTTGAAGGGGAGGGAATATATCATTTGGATAGGTACTGCCCCAGATGTATGGCTGGTGGACAGGAGGCTGTCAGGTCCCTAGCATAGACCCCTCGAATAATAAGTGCCCAGGGTTTTAATCCAAGCTGTCCTACCAGCAGAGGAGGGACAGAGAGGGACAACCATATGTTATGTTACCAGTAGGTTTTCACAGCAAGCGGATGCAGTGACTTACATTTCTGATTCATGCACAACAAAATCTCACATTCCCTTCAAGGTTACAGGGGATTTAATACTTCAGATTAAAAGCCCCTTTTTGCTGCTATTCTTTGGTCTGTTTATTTTAACGGTAATGTGCTGTAGTCTTTTCAGGTATTGTTCCCATGTGCCATAGCGTAAATTCCTGCCCAGTGTCTCTTTAAAAAATTATAAATATCCTCCACTCTTTTTTTTCCTGCTACCTAGTACCATAATGGCTCCTCTTTTTGGATGAACCACAGAAAATTTTTCTGTAGGTTTGAAATTTGCCATAGGTTTGTTGTGGAGATGCCATATACTTTCAGTAAGTGTGTAGGTACTAAAAAACAACAGAGCACTGGCAGTACTGATGCCATTAGAAAACCTGCATTATGTACATACCCTGTGTTTTGTTAGGAGCTAGAGTTTTTTCAGAAAGGTATAGGTTGGCCAAAATTGCCTCCTAGCTGTATTCCCGGTCTTCTTGTCCACATCTTGGGGAACTTACTGTAAAATGGTTTGTTTTGTTGTTTTGTTTCTTTCTTTCTTTTTTTTTTTTTAATGAAAAAATACGCTTTTCTCTAAGTAAAGGACTTAAAGAAACTGGACTGTCTTAGTTGAAACTTTCTAAAAATATTTTCTGTCTGAATCACATACCTGGTATGGAAAATCTAAGCCCAAAAATTAAAAATTGGCAAAAGTATAAGTAACTGAGAACAGTCTTGTAATGGAAAGTATTAGATTGTTCTAACTACTCATAGCACTGCCAGTAACTCCTGTAATATATTTTATTAAATAAATTCCATCTCAGGCCCTCTTGATATGTGATTGAGCTGCTAATTAAAAATAGCACTATTGTGTGTGAACTGTTGTATGAAACAGGAAGGTGAGGAATCAGCTGATGCAAGGTGAATGTCCCTTCTGCACCTCTCCATATTTCTTATTTGTGAAAAACGTGAGTGGAAGAAAAGGTAAGCAGGGATAGAGACTGTACAGAATGATGAGCAGTTGCTGCCTGAGGCAGTGGGAGATAAAATGGCACCTCATATAAAGTAAGGTAGGTTGCATTTTCTCTGCCCCATAAACAGAGAAGTGGAACTTCCTGTAAATATGTAGAAAAAACAACTTTCACTGCAACTAAAAACTTTAAGTAAACCAAGCAACGTTTACATTCTTTCTGCAGGAAGGCACCAGATACTCAAAGTAACACAACCTTTGAACCAAAAAAAAGCATTTAAAGTTATTTATGGCAATGTTTTATGTGGATAGAAATTGCAAGAGTTTGTCTATTCTTTACAAAAGGTGAGAACCAGGAAAATACCAAGATTCAATGAGTTTTACACTGGGGGCCAGTTTGTGATTAAGTTCATAATAAGGCAAAAAGAATATCTGAAGCCTCAGAATGAGGGAATGAATGACATCTGTACCACACTGAGTCTGTGTAATGACTTCTTATTGTTATTTGTCCTTATTTTTTTCTTGACAGTACTTCTGAATTTGTGCAACAGGATTTAGGGGCTGTATTTAAATAGGTGACTTGGTATCTGCAGGTGGTGAACATCCAGATTTTTCTAGAAGAGTGAAACAAAGATATCTTTGACACCCAAGAATCAGTGCTTGAAAGGTGACTCACATTTCAGCTTGAAGTTAGTTTGTGCGCGTTTTCTCATAGTGCTGTGTTTAGGAATCTTCTAGCTTTTATTGCTGAAATATTCAAGCCAAGTTAGTTCTGTAGTCTATGCATGGTTATGTCATCATTTTTTTTTCCTTTTTTTGAGAAAAAGACAGTTACCAATTTTTAGACCTGTGAATGATACTTTATGACTGATGCTTCTAGTTAGCATTTGAAGAGACTGGTATGTTGTATTATCTTCAGTTCAAACAACAGTCAGCAATGAAACATTTAGCACAACTTTCAGTCATCTGTTTCCTGTCACTTTGTTCGCAGTGTGCAGTATTTGCACGTTTCCAGTATCAGACTCAATTTATAACTTACTTAAAATCTTTCTGAAATTTGTTGTAAACATAATACTTTATCTGGCTGATACATGTGCAGGCATGTAATTACTCAATGTTTGCCTTACTATCTTTCAAGTGATTGAGAGGCTAGTTACAAATTAACATAATCCTCACTGAATCAATTTTCATTGTC
The DNA here is from genome assembly GCF_009769625.2 of Cygnus olor. Taxonomy (NCBI): domain Eukaryota; kingdom Metazoa; phylum Chordata; class Aves; order Anseriformes; family Anatidae; genus Cygnus; species Cygnus olor. The sequence continues at coordinate 62,108,823 of NC_049198.1, read as the reverse complement.
TTTGGAATTATAAATATTTAATTGTACACCCAGTGTTCTCTGATAGGTTATTCAATCTTGTATTGTGAAATTGCTGAGAGGATACTTTAATTTTATATATTGTCCTGAATATTGGTTTGTATTAGTATTTCCACTGCCTTTGAATCTATACAATACATTGACATAATTGCACTAGATGTGGTCTCTATAAGTGGTTCAGATGTTGTCTTTTCTCAGACATCAGTGTTTGAGTCGAATTCTGCACTGCCTTAACTCTTCCTCTAATGCCAATGCAGTTCTGTCTGAAGGGTCTGTGATTCAGCTACTTGCTGTGTTTATACTGTAACTCCAAGGAAAGCAAATTAGGAAATGTTTTTCTTTCTTCCCTGTGTTCTTACAATGTACTCAAGTCAAGATTTGTGCCTGTATCAAGTCAAGAGTGATGTCCTTGCATCCCTCTGAACTTGACACTCATACTGCTCCCTTTTGTGGGATTTCTACACTTCACAAACTGCAGCTCCTGCAGACATACCTGGGACAGAGCTAGCCTGGCCCCCATGGCACTGAATTTTGTCCTGACTTTGCCAGGAGTTTTGCAGATTGTGCAGTCTTGACTGCTGCTACCGTTCTGCTACCTGAGCTAATTCTGGCTCAGGAATATCTGCATTCATTGTGACCGCAAGACTCGCTGCAACATAAATGCTATTAGCCCCAGTATGTAAGTTCAGAAGCTTAATAATTTGAATTTTAGTTTGGCCCAAGTTTTATTATTTGTTTGGCACTATTTGTGATGGCTTTTGGCATTTCTTAAGTAGTTGTGCCAACATTTTCATTTCCATTCTCTCCACTTTCCTGACACTTGAGGAATCATCTTGTTTTCTGTAGTTGGATGCATTGATAACCACATCATGGTAGCCGGTTTCACATCTTCTCTCAGTAGCAGCAGGCTACTATAAGAAATGAAACTGCCTTGCAACTTTTTGAGTTTATGTCTTCATCCCACTTTGAATTGCTGTTCAAAAGAGATTTAACTTAGCAAAGGAAACCCTTGATGAGCAGGGTGGCATTCTTTGATAAATTGACTCCAGAAGTGAGTGCTGATGTTTGAAATAGAGTTGTCAGTTGTATGTAAGAATAATACAGATAGCACATCGTAGTGTAAATAATTAGGGTTCTATTTTGCAAGGCAGAACAATGCTAGTTTAGTTAAAGTTCGGGTGACTTAGCTTCTTGAAAGGAAGTACATCCTGTCTGCTCTTCTTTGTTGTAGACAGAATAGCACAGGAATCCTCCATTTTGCAGCTGAAGACAGGCAAATCACAATATTTAAATGTAGTATATGGAAGATCTTTGCTAAGCTGCACATAAATGTAGAAAAGCAACGTCCTTTGATGACTTTGGCTGCTGCTCTTGAACAAAAAAAATATTTGGATGAGCTACTCCTGTTGTCAGATAAAGAGTAGAGAATTCAGAGATGGATTACTGCAGAGATCTGAATAAGAAAAGAAGCCAGGACTGGGTGTACAGTATTTCTTTGCCCTGGTGTTTACTTACCATGACGAATGTGGAGTTGATTTTTAATAGATTGTGCATACTGGGTCTTGTCTTGTTTCTAGCTTCATGAAAAAAAAAAAAAAAAAAAGTCTTGTTGCTGGATTCTTGTAAAATGGGGCCCGATGCCATGCGTGCCAGGGTCCTGAAGGAACTGGCTAATGTAGTTACCAAGCCACTCCATAATATTTGAAAAGTCCTGGCAGTCAGGTGGAGTCCACAATGACTGGGAAAAGAGACACACCACTCCCATTTTTAAAAAGGGTAGAAAGGAGGACCTGGGGAACTACAGACCGGTGAGCCTCACCTCTGTGCCTGGCAAGATCATAGAACAGATCCTTCTGGAAGCAATATCAAGGCACATGCAGGACAAGGAGGTGATCTGAGACAGCCAGCATGGCTTCACCAAGGGCAAATTGTGCCTGACCAGTCTGGTGGCCTTCTATGATGGAGTGACTGCAACAGTCAACAAGGGAAGACCAGCTGACGTAATCTGTGTGGACTTGTGTAAGGCCTTTGACACGGTCCCACATGACATCCTGATCTCCAAATTCGAAAGAGATGGATCTGAAGGGTGGACCATTTAGTGGATAAGGAATTGGCTTGAAAGCTGCACCCAGAGAGTTGTGGTCAATGTCTCTGTGTGGAGGCCAGTGACAAATGGTGTCCCTCAGGGATCTGTACTCTGGGATCTGTACTCTCTGGAACCACTACTGTTTAATATCTTTATCAGTGACATAGACAGTGAGGTCGAGTGAACCCTCAGCAAGTTTGCAGGTGACACCAAGCTGAGTGGTGCAGCCGATACACCAAAAGGAAGGGATGCCATCCAAAGGGACCTGGACAAGCTGGACAAGGGGGCCCACGTGAATCTAATGAGGTTCAACAAGTCCAAGTGCAAGGTGCTGCACCTGGGTCCGGGTAATCCAGGCATGAGCACAGACTGGCAGAAGAACTCACTGAGAGCAGCTCTGTGGAGAAGGACCTGGGATTCTGATGGATGAAAAGCTTGACATAACTGTTTCTCCAGAGAAGAGAAGACTGAGGTAGGATCTTGTCAATCTGTATAAATATCTGAAGAGAGGATGCCAAGAGGATGGGACCAGGCTGTTTTCAGTGGTGCCCAGGGACAGGACAAGAGACAACGGGTGTAAACTGAAACACAGAAATTCCAGCTGAATATGAGGAAACACTTCTTTACTGTGAGGGTGACAGAGCTCTGGAACATGTTGCCCAGAGAGGCTATGCAGTCTCCTCCTCGCGAGATATTCAAAACCTGCCTGGATGTGGTCCTGTGCAACGTGCTGTGGGTGACCCTGCTTGGCAGGGGGGTTGTACCAGATGATCTCCAGAGGTCCCTGACAACCTCAACCATACTGTGATTCTGTGCGTAGAGTCTGTAAGAACGCATTGGGAGCAGCCCTGCAGAGAAGGACCTGGGGGTTCTGCTGGACAAAAAGCCCAACATGCGCCAGCAGTGCGTGCTTGCAGCCCAGAAAGCCAACTGCATCCTGGGCTGCACCAACAGAGGGGTGGCCAGCAGGTCGAGGGAGGGGATTGTCCCCCTCTTTTGTCTTCATGAGGCCCCACCTGGAGTGCTGCATCCAGGTCTGGGGCCCCCAGCACAAGAAGGATGTGGGGCTGTTAGAGCAGGTCCAGAGGAGGGCCACAAGGATGATCAGAGGGCTGGAACACCTCTGCTATGAAGACTGGGGGGGAGCTGGGGTTGTTCAGAAGAGAAAGCTCTGGGGACACCTCCTGGCAGCCTTTCAGTACTTAAAGGGGACTTAAAAAAAGATGTAGAGCAACTTTTTGCATGGGCAGATGGTGATAGAACAAGGGAGAATGGTTTTAAACTGAAAGAGATTTAGATTAGATGTTAGGAGGAAATTCTTCACTCAGAGGGTGGTGAGGCACTGGCACAGGCTGCCCAGAGAAGCTGTGGATGCCCCATCCCTAGAGGTGTTCAAGGCCAGGCTGGATGGGGTTTTGGGCAACCTGATCTAGTGGGAGGTGTCCCTGCCCATGGCAGGGGGGTTGGAATGAGATAGTCTTCTAGGTCCCTTCCAATCCAAACCATTCTGTGATTCTATGAAAATCGAGTTTCTTGCAGCTAGTTGGCTGCAAAAGAGGGGCATTTTCATTGTAGCTAGCAGCTCTGTTTTTCCTTGAAAAGTATGAGGATTCTTTATAGAATCTACAGATAAAATGGCAAAGTATTTTGTGGTACAATAGAAGGGTCCTTATATTTAATCTTTGAGTTCTTCTGTTTTATGTATATATATTTTTGTCATCAGGGTGGGTTTTTTTTGATATTCAAATATTTTATCCCAATATATTACTTCTACTAGAAAGTTAATCTCTCTTCCATAAAAAGGCTCATGGTTGTTCTATTAGTAGAATACTTCTGATAAGAGACATTGAGATGATCCAGATGAACAAATGGAGCAGAGCAGGCTAATTTTTGTCTATGTAACTGTAAGCGTTAGAATATGTTAGGAACTTTTTCCTTTTTCAGTAAAAGATCAAGACATTTTTCTTTAAGTTTGATTCAAAGGATGTTAGTCAAATAGGTGACCACAGTGACAACTAGATTTTAAAAGGATGTCATCTGCATAACAGTTGTGCTCTGCAGGACTAATAAAGAAAAATATTAAAAGCAGGTCAGATCTTGTGGCTTCTTGGTTTGGTTACAAATTAGATTTCCATAGTCAGTGTTTCGCTGGCAAGGGAGAGGCTTTTTACCTTGGAAAGCCAAGTAAGTTATTTTTCAGGAAATGACAGAGAAGTTCCTATGGGATTTTATGAACCATGTGTTTGGAAAAGATTGGTTTAAAGTGGGTTGAAAAAATCAGAAAACTGCTTACTCTTGTATGTCAGCTACTCTTTCATTCAACAGTGACAGTTCTGCAGAGGCCTCCCTCGAGCTTCCCATTTTGTAGGAGTTAGTTGCACTGGGTCGTGGTATAAATTGTTTTACTACCTTTACCTCTGAACCCTAAGAAATATGACATACTCTTCTCAAAGACCATCTTCAGAAAGAATACCCCAGAGTCCTATGTACTCTTTTTTTTCACGTGATTTGTACCAACAGTGTGCCATTTTGTGAGTGGGGAAGGCGCCTACCGCAAAAGTGGGTAGAATAGGGAGTATAGTTATTTTGTAGCATTAGTGGGAAAGACAAACTACATGCTAAAGGTTGTTGAAGAGACTGCAGTCTGGTTTAGGTAGGGTACAGTAACGCTAGTAAGTGTTAGTGAAGAGAAAGCTTTTTTCAGTAAGCGTCGAGATTTAACGGGAGTTGTAATTCAGTAATGTACATATCTTCTCAGCATGTTTATGTAACAGGAGGAAATCTCTTTATTGAATTATGATAACAATAAGGCTGCTTCCCAAGACCAGATGGGGTCAGTTAACTTCTTCATATAGTTGTGTGGAATGCACATCTGAAATACTTTAATGATCGTTCGCTTCTCTGTGATGGTCTTCGTCTTCACAGACTCTGGAAAAGGAGTGTCTTAATTTCATGATGCCAGGCCTTGATTTCTGTAGTTTATAAAACCAGTTACTTCTTTCTTGGGCTGTAACTAGCACTTTACATTGTAATTGGGTCTGAAGCAGTTTGATTTCAGGTAACAGACATCACAGTGTTCAGGGTGCAGGAAAGGGGCAGCCTGTAGGTCTAATACAGCTTTTGAGCAGACCTGGGGTAAGACTGCTGTCTGGAAATGTGATGGCTCTGAATCTCTTGGGGCCCTTCCCTATCAGTGGAACACCTACGTTGTGTCGAGCTGTGCCAGTGAAGATGGGAGCAGGGCACAAGGAGCAGTTACCTGGGTCAGCAGAGAGGGGAGGTACCTGTGGGCCCATCACCTGCTGGTGAGGACCAGTGCTTCCAGCATCTGTGCAGATGAACTGCCGGTCATCAGCTGCTGCTTTCTGCCTGCTGGTAGCTGTCAGGAAAACATGGTCTGCATGTGTGAGGGCTACTTCTAGAAAGGAGAGAAGACCCTCAGCTCTGTCCCTGTTCATCACTCCCCCTTCCCCAGCACTCTGGTTACTCTCAGTTCCTAATATCTGATCATTCTCTCTTTTACTGCCTCCAACAGATATCTTCATCCATCCTTAGGGCACCAGCAGAACTGAGAGCAGCAAACTCAGGTCTTCAGGGCTGTTCTGCTCTTTCTTTACTCTCCCAGCTTGTTTCCCAGTTCTGCAGCAGGAAGGGGGCCCTTTTCCGACAGGAGAATAGTGCAGGAGCTTGGGTATGGGCTGCTTGTTTAGGATGGGAGCAGCAGTTGTTACAGGGAGAAGGAGGAGTTGTGTCTGGAAGTGACTTACCTAAGGCATATAAAGTCTTCAGTCTCAAAAAGTGAGTGTGGAGTGGATAACCAAAAATTAGACAGTGGATGCGGGAAGGAAGAAAACTACAGCTGGGGGATTGTGGCTGGAGAGAAAAAAGGGAGATTTCCCTGTCCTCAGGTCTCTGGGACCCATGCCAGCCTGACTGCGTGCCCTACAGTTGCCCGGCACCCACCACAGAATTGGATTTTGCTGCCCCTCCCTCTCTCCCGAGGATGAAGTCAGAATAAGTTCATTTGTTTTCATTTGAGGGGTAGCAAGGTTCAATTTTATCAAGGCTGCTATGAAGTTTGAGTTGGCTCTGCACACAGTCCTCATCTCCGCCCCTGCACTGGAGGCATTCAGGGAGTATGGAGCATTGCCACGAGGAGCTTGCACCCCAGAGATACCAAACTGCTGCTCCAGCAACATGCAGCTGCGGTCACGGCTGTCGACCAGGTGCTCTTACTGGTACTGAGGACCATCAGTTGGCCCTTGATCAGTAGATGGAAAGAGATTTAAAGTCATCTTTTGATCTTTACTATATGCTGTGGTCTTGTTCTAGTCATAGCACAACTGAGACAAAAAATGTGCCATTGTCTAACAGTAATGAAACATTAAACATGTGGAAATCCTATTAGTGTTTCATGAACCATAGCTGTCATTTCGTTTGTCCTGGAATTCCTTCCATATGGCCATGACAAAGGTTTGAGGCTGAGTTTCTTGACACTTTGAATGCATTAGCTGTTCCTCAGACAAAAGTCTGTCAAGCATACTGAAGCATCTAAAGGGATGTATTTATTTCTGTAAGCAATATATTTAAAAGAATTACTGTTGGTAAGCTTGGTATTGAGAGGGAAGGGCGCAGTACTAGAATTTTCTGGGTTTTTCTTTCCCAGTGAACATTAGACAATGTATCTGTTTTCTGTAAACTTCTCTTTTTCTGCTTCTGGTTTTTCTATCTTCTCATTCTAAAGAAGATTGCCCCAAAACTCTCTCAACTGTAATTTTTCAGAAATTTATATAACTTGTAATTAATTTTTCCATATATGTACACATTATGATAGTGTTAATTTGCAATAAACTATTTAGATAATCTGATTTCCTTGAGTGAAGGTAAAGATATCATCTGTGTATTTCTTATGTAATAGAAAAACCAAAATGAGGTATTGCCACGCTAGTTAGTTTTCCTCCCTAATCCTGGACATGTTTGTCATTCCTGTCTGGTTTTTGTTAAACTCATCTTTCTATGTTTGTTTGTTTGGACTTTTTTTTTTGAGACAAAATTACTAGGACTGCATATTTTTGCATCACATTATAAGAGATGGCCATTTATATCACGTAAGCATTTAACATACATAAAAACTGAAGGAGGGTAGTATCAGTTTGACTCTATGCAGTTCTCTACATGTTTTTAGAATACCTATGGACTTAGAGGAAGGCACGAATGGCTCTTGTATGATTTGCTCGTATTTTCTTCCATTTAAGCTATCTCAGAAATTCACAGTGATGCAATACCAATTATTTGTTCTTATAAAATAGATTTTAGTTATTATGTAATACTGCTCAAGTGCTGCAGTTTTTGCATCAAGAGGAGAAATGTAAGTTATTCCTCATGAAAACAGTGGAAAAGAATCATTCACTTGGAGGTTTGTTAATGATCAAAACCTGATAAATACAGGAAAATGGCAAAATCAGGCATATTTGCTGCCAATAAGAAATGACGTAAATGGTTTCCAGTATCTGAATGTATTCCATTTCATTGGAACAAAAGTGGAGGCAAAAAAGAGAGCCAAAATGGTTCCACCCCCTCCTCCTGCCCAGTCATATTTAAATCTGTTTTGTAGTTGGACCTGAACGTTTTGACTATCTTATTAAAAAAACAAAACTAAACTAAACTAAACTAAAGAATTCTTCTCCAGGAGTTTCCTTCGTGGTTTTGATAATTATGAATTTTAATGGCAGTTCTGCAATTTTGGTAAGCAGAAGATCAACATTATTCATACTGATTTCTAACCTAACATTGCTTACCCTGTACATCATTTATGTAGGTTAAATTCTGTTAGAGGAATACTTTCAATGATCTTGTGGCTTTGTGCAAACATAATTAATAGCTGTTGTGGGAATAACCAAGAAAGGTGAGTCATTTCTTGTTTTAGCATACTTGTAAAAAAGTTTTCTAATTGGTATATTCATGTCTATGGACTTTTGTGTGCTAGTTGGGATGAACTGCAAATCTTTCAGTGCAGTGTAATTTCTGGTATATCACTGACTATGGGAAAACCATTTTTCTTGTCTTATTCAGTGATTAATTATTGCATTTTTCATTTAACGAACTGTCACTTATAAAACGTCATATGTCTTTTCAGAGTTATCTGTTCACAGAACATGGACATTTTTACAAGAAGAGTAATTTCCTTGCAGTGTTGCATTTTTTTCCCATAGTTCTTCTGTCTTTATTTTGGCACTTTCATCTATGTTCACCCGTTTCCTTACATTGTTTTTCTGTCAGGGCCTGCAATTGCTCAATTAAATATGTGAAATTTGTCTATAGCTATTTTGAATCCATGAAAAGATTCTCTCTCTGTTGTAAACTAATGTATCTTGCTGCCTCTCACACACTGTCTTGTCCTTATATGAAATTGCAACACAAACTTATTTCTGTGCATTTAGTTTACTCTTGTGAATTGAAACGTGGTAAACAGTGAGGAGGCAAACCTGGAATTTATGCAGTCTAAATGCAGTCATTCAATAATATAAAGTTCTTAAGCACAGTATGTGGTATCTCACTTACTTGCAGTTGTGCTTTGTAAGTTTTTTTGTAAATCAATTTAGTATTTAAATTCATCTTAAATTAAAACATTTACGGATTGTCTGCTTGATACATTTATTGCTAATTGCTTTACATTTCTGAAATTTAGGTGCCACCATGAGTAAATTACAAGCATAATTTGCAGGGTTTTTGTTTGTTTGGTTGGTTGGTTGGTTTTTTTTTGAAATAGCAATTTTCGACTTGATTCATGATAGATCTGCTGTCAATCTTTGTAAGTTTTGGGTGGCTGCTAAAGCTGAATCCAAGGGCTGTGTGCTTTAGGAGGCAAAGTTGAAGCCTCTTAATTGAGTGTATAAAGCTAGTAGATTTGTGGTTGTAAAGGTGGCATCACTGTGTAAAAAAAAGCATGTCTTCTATGAAAATGACCAGCAAGTATGTATGTCTTCTTTCTGGCAAAAAATATTGCAAGCAGTACTTGAAACATTGCTAAGATATAAAAGGAAGCTGAATAAATGCTGCATACTTTTTGCTGTCTTGAAACCATTTCTTTATTTCATTAACCAGTGGTGACACCCAGGACAAAATAGATGCTTTGAAAAGAAGACCAGCTAGGGAATTTTTATTTCCCTTTTACCCCATATTCCAACTGTTCTCCTTTATAAAATGACAGATTTATTGTCTCCAGATGGAATGACATTTCTCTGAAGTTGCACCCACGTAACTAAAATCAGAGTGGGACTGCACAAGACAGACTGTGATTCACAAGGCAGTTACCTGCCGAGGGAGTGCTTACAGCTGAGGCGGGAGCCTCTTAGACTTCTTCAGGTTGCTCAGCAAGCCCTGTAGCCAATGGAAGTACTTAAATAACATTGGTGCTGAGGTTCGTAGCTGACTGAGGTGTAATTGGGTGTTATGAGTGGCTAACAATTGCTGGAGTTTTAGTATCAAGTTAATACAAAACCACTGTGACACCTTAACTAGGCATTTGATCATGACTATTTAACTGTTCATATTCTGTTATCCGTTCTTCCCACAAATTATCCTTGAAATTCTTTCAGTGCAATATATTTCCTGTGCAATTGAAAGCATTTTGCTCCTTGTGGAACTATTTCTTTCATGCAATATGTGTAGAATATAAGATGTAAATAATGTTTTCTTCTTATATAATTAGGGTATTGAGTCTGAACTAAATAAAAAAGTTTGCATTGATTTTTCTTTACATGTGATTCTCTTTACAACTCTGAACTTACAATGTATTCCTAAGGGTGCCTTGGAGTTTTTTCATGTGTAGAGGAAAATTGTTAAATAGCCAATAGCTGTTCTCCCAAAATAGTCTAAATAGATAAGGAAAAAAAAATCAATGCACCCAAATAAGGTCATTTGCTCTCAGTGATTAGGACACAGAAATAGTCCTTTTCAAGGAGGTAGAATGTAGCACAAGTTATTTTGATGGATTACAAAGATCTGAACTAATTTTGGTAATGTAAACATCGGTGTGGAATGACTCCAGTCCCATCCATACCATGTTCAAACAAAGGTAGATGCATTTCAGTCTGGATTAGATAAAGTGCTGTCTGTTTCTAATGTGGTTGGGCTAGCCAGTGAGAACCATAGCATTTTGACCTGTGTTTGAAAGGCAGTTTCTAGTGGACAACAGAAAGTGTTTGTCCAGCATGATTTCTGTGTGTTTGCTCTGATCACTGCTAGCTGGACATATTGTGACGGAGCCCCCCCCCCTTTTTTTTTTCTGCATTCAGGCATAAACACTGTTTGCAAATTTATTTCAAAGTACTTTCATTTGGCCTAAGTCTTGGGTCTTGATGTAATCATCTGTCCTGAACATTGTCTCTAATTTCTCCTGGAAATTATTATTTCCAGCATTTTATGAGCAAAACTGAAAACAACAACAACAAAAACCTCCTGGATAGACTAGGCACTTTTTTTGTGTTGCTTTTCTGCTGATCTTGTCTTCATTTAATAGACCGTGTTTTCTTGAGTACTTCAAAATATTTCTCATCACTTGCCCTCAGAAATGACCTTGTGGCCTAAGAATCAAGAAAGCGTCATGTTAGTGACTACTAATTAGTGGATCCAGGGAGCTTCTTCTCCTGGCCTTTCAACCTTCCAGAAGCAGCAACAAAAGCTGTCACATGTATCATACAAAGAAAACAAGCATTTGCCATGGTTTTTTGTATGTGCTTTTTCCCCCCCCACCCCCCTAGGTTATATAGATAGTAGCACAAGCTCAACTGAGACTATATCTGAATTTGTAGGTTAGGAGACAATTAACTTACGGTATAATGTTTGCATTATATCTCTTATTTCAAGTATAACATACAGCTTCTGTTGCCTGGCTCTTACTGAATACGTGTTAGCATTGTAGTAGGGAAAGAGAAGGAATCGTTATTTCCTTTCATTCTATTTTGTTGTTATTGTTCTTACCATCTTTTTATTTATTTTTAATACTTCCAATTGTGTTAAATATTTCTGAAAGGAAATATTTTAACATTTAGTTTTTAATATACAGTATAAAATCCAAACTGAACTGTCTTTTATCTATGAACAAACTTGTTAATAGGAAATTAAGCCATAATACCCCTTAATTATTGTTGTACTTCTGCACCTCTTGAGTCATCATGTGTTTTTGGAACCACTGTTTTGGGCATAATGTGCAGTCACAGCCGTGTCATAGATCTGTTTGTGCAAACAACATTAATTTCCTTTTTATTATTTATACTTTTTCAGGTCTTTAAAATAGAGGTGCTAGTGAGTGGAAGGAAACATTTTGTGGAGAAGAGGTATAGTGAATTCCATGCCCTTCATAAAAAGGTAATTATCTCTTTCTTTATAAGATGTGTCTGTATTTTGCCTTAGTTATGTTTACCCTCACTTGAAATTGTTAACATTCATGGCTTATCTTAAATACATCTTGTGATTCATGTCTCTGGAAAAGAGTTCTCAATCTACTCAGTTTCTTCTCTATTTCTTGGAAGCCAGGGAGGGAGAAGAAAGAGGGAGGCCAATGACTTCTGAGATGTTTCTAACTCTCTGTTTTTATTACTGTTTACGTGCTCTCTGTTTTTATTACTGTTTACGTGCTGTATTGCTAAAATGCTCTCTGATTTTTTTTTTCTTGCAAAGTCATGAAATATAGCACATTCCTATAGCAAATGAATATGGTTTTGTTTCTTATCCTATTATGCGAATAATTTATATTAGATCTATAAATTGAATTGTTAACATGCTGAGCTAAGGAAACTGTTAGTATACATCAGCAAACTAAGCATGAAAAAGACTGAATAGACTGTCTCACTCTGTTGTTCTTCATATAGTGAATATGTTATAAAATATCAGCTAAGCTTGCCTACTGTGTCTTCTCACTAGTATGTAGAATGGAACTCAGTGCTTTCAAGAGTGGGTATCCAGTAATTGTTCTTAAAATTGTTTAGGTCACTATTAAAGGGAAGGTACAATTTCTCCTCCCTGGGCTGAACTGGATGCTTCTATTACAGTTTTGCTGCTCAAAGGCAAGTTTTGATTTTTTCTGCCTTGTGGAGCACACTTACTGTGAAGGAGAATTCTGGAAAAGTGGTAGCCTGCTAGTCATGGGGCTGCAGTCCTTTCCTAAGACCTGGGTCAACCGAACTTTCGTTGGTTTATAGCGCTCAGTGGCAATGGAGCAAGTGGCAACTTTATATGGTGTGTGGATGCAAGCCAATTTGAGGCCACAAAAAGAAACTGTTGAACCATTTGTGTGTTGGCCCTCAAAAGTCTGAAGAGCAAGAATATATTTTGCTTTACTGCACAAGTAATTGGTATGTGCTAGTATTTCTTTGCTTCTTGCCCCAGTTGTGGTGATTGGCTGCAACTTTTTAATATGCATTTTCTTGTTTATAGTTTTTATTGAGGTGTCTGACACATATTTTCTCCCTTGTGTTCCCATTCAATATGATACTACATGAGCAACAGTGGCAGAATCAGTAGTACAACTCACTGTGCTACCACCAAGTCCTGCAGTATGTATGCTTTACTTTATGCAAGAATAATCCTACAACTGAAAGTAAAACAGTATAGATTGAGTAGAGATTGCACGACTAATTAAGCTAGGAAACATTAAGAGGGGAAAAACAGGACTTATTTGCTTAAAATGCATCTACCCAAGTAGACTGTGTCCAGTAGTTGATGTCTAATTCCACTGTAATTTCTGGAGTTGCACAGTTTATTTTCAGTTTGTCTCTTGGTTTACTCATACATTTCCCCTCATTGCTCTACACAGATGTCTTGAATGACTTACTCTCTTGAATGAGTCTTACTCTCAGCTTTGTCTCCTTGCACACCAATTCCTCTGCAGCAACTTGCTTTGTAGAGAATTATCCTTAGAACACCAGAAAACCCATACATGATAGTCCTTTTCTCTCTATCCAAATATAGCAGCAAAATAAACACACCTGTAAAACAGATATATAGACAAGACACTTTGCACCACCTTTCAGTTTGTTACATCCTACTCCTCATCTGCTTGCTGTCTGTATAAATTACTCTGCAAACTTGATAGTGACTTTCATATTTTTTTCCTGTACAGATGCAAAGCACCCAGCATATTTTGGCACAACATACCTCTTTTCTTAAATATTTATATTTATATACATATTTTTTTTTTCAGTTGTGCTTAAATTTGTCATAAACAGAGTAGTTGAGCAGCTCCTGCTATGAGCCCGCTTCAGTGCTTTCGGTATTGCAGAAATCCTGGAGAAAGTGTTCTCTAGCAATACGTTACATGGATGTAACATCACCCTTTCTTCCTGTCTATTTTGTGCTAGAAAAAGCAGAAAATCTCAGAACTCTTAAGAAAGTACACTTATGTTTTCTTCAGTTGTGTGGGGTGTGTATTTGAAAAGGTTTTATAAAGAAGAGTATTTTGAACTTGTATCTCATTCTTTGTGAACGGTTTGTTTGCATCCCATGACTACTTACACACACATCGAGTTACCAGTTTGCTTTCAGCATACAAATAGCATTTTATTTTTGGTTCTTTTCATCCCCTTTAATTTAAAGGCAAGTTCCACTCTAAACTGCTGTAAGCGCACGACAATTGGAAAGGTATCTTCAAATGTACTGCATATTCAAGGTGCCCTTAGTGCTGGAGATGTCTGTAGTGAGCAGTAGAAATAGCAGTAGAAATAAAGCTCCTGTTGAGAACAACCAGGGTAGAAAATGGGAATAGGTGCTTAAGGGGGGAGATTCTCATCCTGAGAAGGACATGCTGCACTAGAATCATGAGGAGGAAGGACTCCTTTGCTTCACCAGATAAGTCATTCATTCAGCAAAATACCAATTAATGTTTTGATTCTGTTATTACTATTAATAATATTTTTATTTTATCTATTTATTATTATTGTTGTTATTATTATTATTATTTATATTATTTATTTATTTTATTTTATTTTATTTTATATTTTGTAAAAATAGTGAAGCCCCGCTTCCTGTGCAATCTGGCTGTAATAGAAAAAATTATGAAAATATTAAAAAAATGCAAAATTATAAAAAAATTAAAATCTTTTCAAGCCTGCTGTGATACACCAGGAGTACAAATTATTTCTTTGATGGGAAACTTGAACTACTTTTGGCTTTTTTGAAATCGTTTGCATTGACCATTATAATTTGACCAGAGTATGAATGACAAGCTAGGCCTTTCAGGCTACTCACCATTCACATTAAAGAATTGACTTCAAGTCTGAACAAACGTTTTGTTATTTTTGTATCGAGAGATTTTTAGAAAGAATTAAAAGCTTTCTGCCCATATAACATTAAAAATACAACTATATTCTCATATTTATTCCCTATTTCCTTTTTATGCTCTTTTTTCTTAAAATCCTTGCTAGTTCTTTTTTAGTATGAAAATGTTAGGAATTGACAATGTTACAACTACTGCAGTGAAATCTGCAAAAATCTTAAGTTCTATGCATCCACTTTTGCAAATTGTTTATAATTCTAGAATAGTTATGACTTTTCATACTTGGACAAATAATTCTTTAATTGATTATCTGAGACATCTTTTAGTCTTGAGGTAAATTGGGACTACAGTATGTGAAATCAGCACAAGGCCAGTGTTGTGAACAGGAAGGTATTACAGACACTAATTGTCCTCAGATAAATATTACTTTTGTAGGGGTCAGGTCTGAAGCAACATAACTAATATATAGGCAGATGTGCTTAATATTCTTTGTCATAGTAATCATTATTTGTTACAATATGTTAATGGATTATTCTAAGCATAACAGAGTGGGCTTATCATTTATCCTTTGTACATCTGTATAGCATGTACTTTATACCTACGCAGTGTACCCGTGCTTTCACATTTTAGCAATTGTTTATTGGATGCTGTATGTAACACGAGCACAGAGCACAAATGGATTGTTAATCACTAGCTGAGACACCAGCCACAGTCTATTTATCTTGTAAGCATCTAAGCTTTAGTGGAATCTTGTACTGTTTCCTATTTGTCTCTCCTCATCTGGAGCGTTCTCCTCATTTGTTACTCATCTGCAAGTGCTATCAGAGTTTGCCCCAGCTGTGATCATGGCTTCTTCAACACTCTTGAACAATTTAGAGGAAAAAATCAGGTTTTATATTTTGCCTTTAAGGTCAGTCAGTAAAAGTACATGGGTTTGGGCAGGGTTTCTTTTTCATTTCATGTTTAATTGTAATCTAGCACTGTTAAGAAACCAGGAAGTTGCAGAATGTTTCCAGAGCAATTGAGGTTTCTGTGCTGGAGCTTCGTTACTTGTGATTGTAGGGATGTTGATATGTTGGCACTGCTTTTTCCTATAGTGACATCTCAGCAAGCTCAAAGATGAAATGTAAATTTTCAGTCTCCCATGGGTATGCATGTCAAAGTCAATTTTGAGTTTCTTTCCTTGCATTCCTTGCCTCAGATTTACTCAGAGGCAATATCCAACAGAAAGAATGTCTAATGTCACCTTCTATTAAAATGCAGTGGCGCCTATTGCAGTTATTGGTTTTGGTCTGTAGTTTTGAAGAAAATGTTAATATTGGTTGGTTTTGAAAAAAAAAACAAAACACATTGCTCCAGAAAGACAATTCTTAGTGCTATCAGAATAGATTATTTGGGTCTATCTGTATGCACTTGTGTATGCATACAGACAGACGTGTATGTATATATCTATAAAAGATTTCCTATGGGAATCTTCAGAGGAACAGTTATGGAGCTCTCTTGAAAATCTGTTCAGTGGCAGTTTTGCCGTTTCTTTGTATAAGCTATTAAACAGCTGTCAATCAGTTTGTACAATTTGAGGGCACAGATAATTTGCTCTCTTGATTCCAGAAAAATGGTTCTCTGCTCCTTTTACTTCTCCCACCTGTTCATAAATGCCTAAATCTGGAGTTAGAAATTATTGTGGTGTTTTGTCACCATACATAGCAAAGCAAACCTGTGTATGTTGCAGTGATGTTATAAGGTGTCATGCCAGGTTAACTAATGGGGAAACGAAGCACAAGAGAGGCTTATGTTGTGTCTCCTGATGTCTTTCCTTGTGTCTCTACTGTTGTGTGGGGCTAACGTTGGGTGTTTAAGGCTGAGCTGGGTACTGAGTCCATCTCTTGGGTGCTTTAGAAGCTGCTACCTCCTCAGTTGTAACTGCAGTGGGGCTGTGAGCTAGGTTAACCCCTTGCTCCATGGTTTCTGGGCCTCTTGCACAGTTTCCTGAGGCTCAGATTTGTCAGTCAGTCATTGGGAGTTTGAGATTGCCACTGCTTTGCTTTAGTTATCATTGAGCCCCCTCTTGTACACTGCTCAGCTGACTGGCTGGGGTATGTAATCAAGGGTGACACGGATCCTCATTTCATGTAGTTGCTGCTCTTTTGTTGTGCTAGTTCGTGCTTTATTAGTGACAAAAAATTGATAGAGTTTCTGTTCACTGAGAAGGGCTTGGAATAGAGATTTTTACCATGCAGCCTATAGGTGTGAAGAGTTTTTAAAAAGTCAATTGTTATTTCAGTGAGTTGATGATGAGACACTTAGTTGTCATGCTACTTTCCTTTGTTTATGGTTATTTTACCTGTACTCTCTCATCTCTAACATAAATGTGTGTACTTTAAAGGGTCACTATTATCCTTCCTTTTTGTCTGAATTTCTTTTTGTTCAGCTCAAGAAGTTCATAAGGACTCCAGAGATCCCTTCAAAGCATGTGAGGAACTGGGTCCCAAAGGTCCTGGAGCAGAGGCGGCAAGGCTTAGAGTTGTACTTGCAGGTAAGTCTTCTCTCATTGGTATGAAAGTAAAAGCAGCATACCTTTTCAGAGTGGTAGTATCCAAAACTTTTGTAGACACTGCAGGCACGAAGTGGGCTGTTTTACTGACAGGCAATTTTAAATGTGGGAAATGAGTTGCATCCTTACTAGCAGTGATGATTTCTGTTCAGTTAGCATGACTAGCAGCTGGAAATCCGGACTGTTTGCATTTTGTTTCTTATTCTGACATAGGCTTCTGACTGACTTTGGGTAACCTACTAGTACCACATTTTCCTGTGCGTAAAGTAATAATCATTCTTTACTAAGTTGTTTTTGTTGTACCAATGAAAAATAGTATGGAAGAGAAAAAAAAAAAAAAGAGGCTTTATTTAACCAACCTCTGCTTAGATGGACTAGGGAAGAAGCAGCTCATCAAATTTATGTTATCTACTGTACATGCATGTATCTGAATTGTTCATCTAGTTGAAATAGGCACGTCATCTCATATTCATTTCACTCTGGGCAGTTGATTCAGAGACCTAGTTTATACCTACTTGGGCATTGATTTTGCTACATACTGTAAAGAGAGTCTTGAGGAATGATTTGGACATACAGACATCTAAATATATGGGTGATAAATCTTGTGCTTTTTAAATAGATGGAATTTCTACTCTCACCATGATTGCTTCAAAGGTTATTCTCTTTTAAGTTGAAAATGCCCAATGGTGTAGTTCCACAGCCATTTCTATGGTGACAAAACCAGATTAAGTTGTTCCTCAACATGTCGTCCCAGTTCACTGCACCTTCAGCTCTTTTATTAAAGGTGACCATAGAAATAATCTGAGTGAAAAGATAACATTTCTGGGAGGATGGCAAGAGTGACATATTCTATTTTTACTCAGATAATTTCAGAGATCTGATTTATGTCATCATCCTCAGTTGCACTGGCACAACTGGAAGAGTGGTGGACTGCAACATAATGTACAGTGAGCTGCCATCAAAGAAAATGGACATTAACCTGCACTGCTCAGGAACGTGCCTGATTTTCAGGAAGGTTTGTAAGAGAAAACTCCTTAAGGAGGAGGAAATAATTACAGTGTGATGCAAGAGAGTACTAATTCTGACATTACACTTTTAAAAACAAGTTTGGAAAGGAGGAAGATACAACTTAAATTTTATTCTGAGATGTTGGAAGAGTTTCAGGCAACATAGTTTATTTTTATTTTTTAATTTAAGTATTTAGTTATTAATTGCTAAATTGAAACATATAATCCCTTTTTTCTTACTGCTCCACGTGATTTATAGTACCATCGGCATCTAAAAATTAATTTTAATTAATCTGGAGCTAAAATTTATTGTTGTGGGTGAGAAAACATTGCTGTTGGAGAGAGTTTAATTTTGAAAAAGAAAAGGGTCTTTCTGTTTTTGGTGGCTATCAGCACAGCTTGCGCAATCATCAGTTTGTTTTTCTTTTGTGGATATTTGCTATGACTTGCTTTTTTTATTATTTTCATGAAGCTGTCTTTTGTAGAACACCACTGCTAAGGCACATGTACCCATTCCTCTTATGAAGTTGATTTTGTTAAAAAGATACAGGGGTAAATTGCTTAGCACTTCTAATTGCTGATAAACTTTAGAAGGACATCTCCCTCTACTGGAAGAGTTAGTCAACTTTTGCTCTTCTACATTCTTGTACATTTAATTGACTTTTCCCCTCATCTGTTGCTAGTGGCTATCATAGGAACACACAGGGTAAGGTTGAAGTGGACAGCTGATGAAAACAAGGCCAACCATATTAATGTGCATACCAAATTAAAATAATTAATAATAAATAGTTTAATTAATTAAAATCATTAAAATAATTAAAATAATAAATCTATAATTGAAATCTGAATAAAAATGAGGTGAAATTTGACTATTTGAAATGGTCTGTATCAACTAGTAAAGAAAGCAAGGAATTTCATTGTCTGAGGTTGAAAATTTACACTCTTACTTCTTTGTGATCTTTTGTATTGGGTTTACATGGCAAAGTTTTGGTGGCAGGAGGGTTTGCAGGGGTGACCTCTGTGAGCAGAGCCCAGCAGCTGCCCCATGTCAGAGCAGAGCCAGCTCCACCTGCTCCAAAAGGGACCTGCTGCTGGCCAGAGCTGAGCCAGTGAGCGATGCTGGGTGGGCCTCTGAGAGAGCTGGGTTAAGGGAGGGAAAAAACAAAAACTGCTGTACAGCTGGGAGAGGGAGAGGAGTGAGAAGCAGCCCTGCAGCCCCCAAGGTAAGTGCAGCAGGAGGGCAGGAGGTGCTCCAGGCATGCAGCAGCAGTTCCCCTGCGGCCTGTGGAGAGGCCCCTGGTGGGTCAGGCTGTCCCCTGCAGCCCATGGGTCCCACATGGAGCAGATCTCCACGCTGCAGCCCGTGGAGGAGCCCCTGGTGGAGCAGGCGGATGTGGCCTGGAGGAGGCTGCGGCCCATGGAGAGCCCCCGCAGGAGCAGGCCCCGGGCCGGAGCTGCAGCCCGTGGAGAGGAGCCCACGCAGGAGCAGGGTGCCTGGGGGGAGCTGCCGCCCACCCATGGGGGACCCGTGCTGGAGCAGTTTGCTCCTGAGGAATGGATGGACCCTGTACGGAGCCATGTGGGAGCAGTTCTTGAAGAGCTGCTGCCTGTGGGCAGCCCCCACAGGCTCAGTTTGGGAAGGACGGCATCCCATGGGAGGGACCCCACGTGGAGCAATGGCAGAGAGTGACCATGAAGGAGCGGCAGAGACGAAGCGTCAGGGACTGACTGCAGCTCCCATTCCCCATTCCTCTGTGCCAGGCAGGGGGAGGACATAGAGAAGTGTTTGAAGGTGGGAAGGTGTTTTTAGTTCTCACTGCTCTAGTCCTTTATTAACTGGCCATAAATTACATTAATCTTCCTTACCTTGAGTCTGTTTTGCCTGTGATGGTAATTGGTGAGTTATCTCCCTGTCCTTATCTCAACCCATGAGCTTTTTCTGTTATATTTTCTCCCCCTGTCCATCTGAATAAGGGTGGTGAGAGAGTGGCCTGGTGGTGCTTAGCTACCTAACAGTATTAAACCACCACATCTTTCCGTGATGAAACCTCCATTTTAAATCCTTTCAGTGTATGCTGTTTTTTTTCTTGGAGTAGATGGACAGAAGAGCAGTAGATTTTTGTGAAGAATAGCAACATCATGAATAAACCAAATATTATTAGATTGTGATGTCCAAATGTTTATTTTCTTAAATTTAACAACATCCATTGTCAGCTAATACTCATTAACTGTCTTGTTTTCCTTGGTTTTGAAAGCTAGGTGAGGATTTGCACTTATTATAATGGTCTGATTTTCATGGAGTCCTGAAAGATTGATTTATGTCAATTATTTTAAGTGGCTTTCATATTCTACAAGCTTGCCTGGAATTTACAACTTTTTTCTTTTTAGTACTATGGAACAACTGACTGGTAAATACTATTGTATTTATTCAAGAGTATGTATAGTAATTCAGCAATATGCATAATAATAATTCAAAGCCCTCGTGAATGCTGAGAACAATCAACTGACTGACAAGTGAAAGGAAGGATTATATTTAATCTGTTAATGAGGAAACAGATGCAAAGATAAGTGAATGGCCCTAAGTGAAGTGAACATGGCCCTAAACATTCAAGCAAATTAGTACAAAGCAATAAGCAAGTGCTCCTCTGCTGATCCGTGATAACCGTCGGTGTGCATGAGTTTAGCCTACAGCACACAAGATTTACGTTGAGCTGGTTTCGTCTTTGCTAAAATAGAAAGTGCATGTTACTGACAGTGAAAGAGGATTAAACCAACTCTAACTAGCTTGTGCTGGTTATCAGCTAAGGACATTCTCACAGTTACCTCAAATCAGTTAGTATGTGATATAAATTCTGACTTGACAGTAAATTATATAGGCATCTGAGCTTGTAGCTTGCAATACAGCAGAGATTAGAAACCAGTTGTTTAAATTTAAAATTTATAAAATAAATAATTGGATTACATTATTGCTGACAAAAATCTCTCTGAAAGTACTGTTAGATTGCACAAAGATTTGCACTTAACTAAATGCAGACGTTAATATGTCTTCTCTTGAGACATTTCCTGAAGAGTTTGATATTGAGAAAAGATAGAACATAAATTTCATGTAGCTGGTTATGTAGTCTCTAATTTGAGAGGGGCAGCCAATTGGACTTTCATTAAAAGTCCATGACTGCTGATAGTTTGAAGAAATGCTTGCTTGAATGTACCAGTAGTTAAAGGTAAGTGTTGAAGATAATAGGACAGACTGCTAATTGGCATTGTAGCTTCTGGGTGGTTTTATTTTTTATTTTTTATTTTTCATCTGCTCCATAACCTTGGAGTGACCACTTATCACAAAGCAATACAGAAATATGTTATGCTTTGATAGTGTATTTAAAGGAAATACAGACTGCTTGAAATGTTCCCTCTTGCACACCATTGTTTGTGTATGAGTTCAGTAAGTCCTCTTTTGGATGGGCCAACTGCACCAGTAGTTGGGTTTTTATTTTGGAGACATTGAAGACATTGTTGAGATTCCTAAGGGCAGCACCTAGGGACCTTATCTAATTGGATATTGAAGCAACTGCAGCTGTGTTGTCAATCTGATCGGTATTTGTTACAATTAGATTTTGTATGATGTACTCTGGGAGGAGCAGTTTTTATGGAGCTTATTTCCAGTAAATTGGTAATGGGGAAGAATTTGATCTAACCACCTGCCCTCTACTGATTTGGAGTTAGATCATATCCTTGTCCCAGTAAGCTGACACTGGATGTTATTGCCATCCAGTCTCTCTGCCCTAGGGACTTGCCCTTTGACACACCTTCCTTTTAAAGTTCAATGGAATAGATATTTTCTAACCCCCTTGGGCAGAAGAAATCTCATCATTTGCTGATATCATCAGCCCAACAAGATAACAGACATTGTTAACAGAATTCACTGTGAAGTGGTACCCACACCTCAACATGAGAATATGTAGCTGGTAGTCTTCACTGAAATGATTTGGTGATGGAGATTTTGAAGAAGATCCATATTTGTGATATGCTTGAGGATACTAACTTGGGGTCTAGGTGACGTGAGGAGATTCTTCTTGTGACTGACAGGAACCTACTATAAAACTGAAGGCTGTAAACCTTCTGAACTAGTCTGTATGTATGTACAGTCTGTATGTACATACATTTCTAACCAGAGATAGTACATAGAGCTAATATTTCTCTCTCAGTTGAGGTCAAGAAAACGTACTTGCCTTTTATTTACTCTTGAACTTCATAAGAGAACCGTCCTGATTCCTGGAGATAAGATTGGTTAAAGTGCTGCTTGGCTGTGAGACTTGAAGACTTGATGAACTTCAACATTCCAGAGTTTCAGAAGTCCAAATCTGCAAAATGAATTATGGAGTTTATGAAACTGGACTAGAGATTTGTTTTCCATTTAAGGAAATAATCTGGAGATCTGAGAAGCGCTTTGACCTATATTTCAGTATTCTTCAAAATGCAGTTCTCTTAAAAATATTTTAACTACCAATCCTTCCTGAAGAAGATAAATAAAACTGAATCTGTTATGATTTTGCTTTTCAAAAGTAGAACACAATCCTATCCTCCTTAACTGTCTTAGCTTACAGCAGGGTGGAGCTAGGAAAACTGTGGCTATAGTGATGAATAATGTCCAATTGCTTTATGTGTAAGTTCATCAGAAATATAAAGGAGAAAATCACTCATTATTATATTGCATTTTTTACTCTGTTTTGGGGAACAGTTCAATAGCGTATGCAAAAATGAAGATAAATGAGATATTTCTGAGGTGGATGACTGCAGAAAAAAAATCTACCTTATGGAGTATTTTTCCTAAAATGTCATTTCTTCATGGGCCATAATGCTTTTCTTTAATTACTTCAGTAAGTATTGTTACTAAATTCATTGTGGTAAAGTTAAAATAAATAAACTATAAATAAAGTCTTCTCTAGCTGGACAATGGGTATGAAAGATTTATAAATCTCAAAATATTAAATAACCTCCTCTAGCCCCAGGGGAAAAACAAAAAAAAAACAACAACAAAAAAAAAATCTCTGACTTTAGTCACCAATCTCAATTGTTCGTATTCTGAAGCTGTTGAGATATCCTCAGTTATGTTGATCTAGTTCTGTGCTGTTGCTTCATAAAAGTTTTAGATTCAGCTAAAAGAAATTAAAGTATTGAAAAGACCTTTTTGATGATTTGGAAACTGTTGCAGTGTTGCTCATCTAATACAGTGTTTCATAATGTAAGTAAGGTTCAGCTTTCTCAGTCTTTGCTCCTTTTCACTATCATCCTGAGGAGTTAGATGATTTGATCTTTCAGTGTTGGAGAAATGGAGTTTTACATCACCTTGTGGGGAGTTTCATTAGTTTCTCACTGCTTAATTGATTCAATTTCTGTTGGCCTCTTGTTGTTCTAACAAGGAGGAATGTGAACCCCATCACTTATAATCTTGTCCATCCTCAAGAAGATTGGAGAGGTCTCTTCTCTAAGAAAAGTCGTCTAGACTCTTGACACCAGTCTGCAAGTGCTACACAGCGTACTTTGGCTAGAATTTTGCCTTTTAATAGCTAAATAACACTTCTCTATAACTATAGCTGAAATACTGCTTCAGAGCTGTCTTGGTTGGAGGAGGGTCAGAAGATGTGTGAAAGTGAGGAACACAAGCTTTTAATGATGCACAGGACTTTTCACTGGTTTCTCTTCATAAAGTGGAGGAAAAAATGTCTTACAGTAGTACATAAAAATCAGCCTGAGCTCTGCTAGGCAGAATAAAAGCTAGGTTGTCATATGAAGAAAGCGGGTCTTGGTTTGTGGATTACTTGAAACTGACATAGAAAACTAGAATCAGAAGCATTCTGTAAGTGTTTAATAACTGAAACAGTTCTTGACTTTGCATTATCAGTATTAAAGAAGAAAGAAAGGTAATGTCTGTAGACGTAGATGGCTTTGAACCTGTGCTGTTGGAGCTTTTTAGAAATACTGAGATCTCTGTATGTGGTATGTGCACTTCTATGAGACATTCTGTTGCTTTTGCCCAATGAAAATAAATCACTGGCTACTGATTAATTCTGTAAGGGTAATGGCAGAAGGATCATAGAACTACTCAATGATCATTCAGCTATTCAAATTTTAACTCTGTATACTTCGTTTATGGCATTTATCTATTCTGTCAATGTTAATATTCATGATAATTGTCCTTTTGTATTCTCAGAAATGTGCTCTGTATCAAGAGTTAAGTTATTGCTGAATACCTGTGTGTTGTTACCAAAGTGTATGCTGAATGCCAAAAGTCTAAACTGTTTCAAGGGAACACTGGAAAAGCTCACAGAAGAGTTCACGTTTGCATAGAAAGTCTGTAGAAATAACTTTTGAGGCTGCTGAAGTATCGAAGGAAACATTTCATGTGTTAGTCCTGGTCATTTATACTCTTTCTTGATACCCACTTATCACAGCCGTTTTTGGAAACAGGATGCAGCGCTAAATGGACCTTTGGTAACACATTATTTTTCAGCTTGCTATTGAATTTGATGAAACATCACTGTGTTTTCATGAATTAAACCCTGCCTGTATCACGAACACTATTCTTAAAAGAAAGAAATGTTGAATCATATGGTTGGTAAGATATGGTTGAATCATACTGATATAATGAAGAGGAAAAGACTAATGCCTTTTGGGATTAAATGATTTACTTTACACATGTGAGGTAATTGGCTTTGTATTTAAAATTGAACTCATGAAACTCATGAAAAGTGAACTCACTGAAAGAAATTTTAAACATTAAAGCTTCCGTGCAAAATGTGGGCCAAATTTTGTTCTTCTCCACCTTATTCTGTGCGTGCCTTACCTGTGGGCCTTTTCTCTCTAGACTTCTCTTTAACCATTCACCATATCTGAGAGCAAGAGCTGCATAGAATTCACTTTGACTTCCTTGTGTCATTCATTAGCCACCACAAAGCTTTCTGTACAAGTGATCCTTCCCTTTGACCTTTGTACACGTTCTCTGTTGGGATCTATTTCTAACTAATTTAACAGCAAATTGGCTTATTTGCAGAAAAATAAAAATAAAAAATCCTATCAAGTCTAGAACAGATACTTATCTTCCTGATTGCTGTTTCTGGAAAGCAGTGTTATTTTAAAAGCAGATGAATACACCGGGATGAAAGAATCTAGTTTCAGAAAGTTGCAAGTAGAAGTTGGAAACAATGAAATAAGATTTAACTGATGTCCTGCTGCAGAGGCTGTTGAATCACCCCCATCCATTAATCACATTGAAAATTCTCTCCATTATCCAAAATTAATCAGTGTCATGCTTCTCCAATGCCATTTAGTCTGCAGTAATCAAGGTTGAACTCTACCTGTAAGGAGCTATAAAAGCAATGGTATAAAGTATAAAAAGGCAAAATGTTTCTTTGTCCTTATTAAAGATTGTGAGCAGAGTGTTAAATAATATTAATGGCTGGGATTGTCAGTACTTAACAGTACTTTCCTAGTACAAGTGATTTTATTGATCGATACAGTCTCAATGTAACAGGGCAGATTATTCTACTGATTTTATCGAAACCTTAACTAAGTTTGTTAGTGTACCACATATCTTTAAATAGATCTAGATGATGATGTAGATTAAGAAAAGCAGACCACCATCCATCTTTTTTTGATCGGTTAATAACTTAAATCCATCATTGCTAAGACCAGCTCTTTTAAGATTCTGTTGTGCATACATGTTTTTTTGGTGGTACGGATACTTAGCTGGTTTTAGATGGCTGTGGGTTTTAAGGAAGTGTGCTTGACATGCATAGTTGCATATTGGCTAAGAAGAGGTGTAAAATAAGAGGAAAGCAAAATAATTTTGCAGATAATTTAAAGGTGAGCTTTTTAATAACACTTTCTGCTTGCAAATGTGTTTCCTACAGAAATGTTCCAAGCTTTTTCAAACATGCTTGGGAAAATTACCTGATTTATGTTTTAAAAGTACATATTTTTTCCTTCGGTAATCTGTATTTGTTTGTTGTTGATGGTGCAGTGTTTTTTTTTCTGTCTAGAACTCTGCTGCATGAATTTATCTCTCATTTTGCTCTTACATGTCAGAGCTGATCAAAGTAAATTTTACTCAGTTAAAAGCAAAATTTATATTAGAAGTCATTACAGGTTTAGAAACCATGTCTAAATGTTCATTCTCTTTTCACTGTGCTGTATATTATCATGCTATAGTATCACTATAACCCAAATTAAGATGAACATCAAATTGTAGTTATTGCATATTATACATAGAGTGAGAAATGGTCTCTATCATGGCCCAAACAGACCTCATGAGAACTGAAAGAGCTTCCCAGACCTTCAGTTTCAGGGAGGGAACTCCAGAATCTGGAAGTCCCCCTAGGGCCTGAAGGCAGAGGTGAGTGTTGTGGGTTCAAGTGTGCCCAGATGGACAAACTTTTTGAGCAATTTGCAAGAGGAGCTCAGCAGCCAGCATAGGATCCAGGAACTGGAGTGAGAGATTGAAGGATGGTATTGGGAACTGGCATGGGCTAAGCAACAGCCCTGCCTTAAGTCCTTGCATGGGGAAGGTAAGCTGGCTTCCAACCCTGATCTGATGGACTTGACTGACAAGACAAGGGAGACTGAACCCTTGTCTCTGCTTGGAGCAGAGGGAGGAGTGTTCCCCATGCACTCAAAAGTGCCCCTAAACAACAGATATGGTGCTCTGGGGCTGGAACAGGGAGAGTGTGTGAGTAATCATCAAGACCCAGGAAACGACAACCATACAAAGTTGGTCCAACCAACCACCTGTGCTAGAACCAGTGCCACCAGAAAATCACAAAGGTTGTTAGTAATTGGCAGTTTCTCAATGAGAGGCACTGAGGCTCCCATTTGCCATCCAGACAATCTCTCTAGAGAAGTTTGGCTGCCAGAGGCACCACATTCACAATATCACAAAGAGTCTACTGAGCCTGGTAAAGACAGAGGATTAACTCCCATTCCTACTCTTTCATGTAGAGTCAAGTGAGGCTGCAACAAGGAGATGCTGAAATATCAAAAGGGTCTTTAAGTCCCGCAAAAAGATGTGTGCTTAATCAAGAACTTCCAAATTTTTATCTAACATTGTTTGTATCTGGTGAAGGGACTGGAAAACAAGACATATGAAGAGCAGCTGAGAGAACAGGGGTTGGATAGTCTTGAGTAAAAGAGGCTGAGGTGAGACCTTATGGCTCTCTACAGCTACCTGAAGGAAGGCTGCAGTGAGGAGGGTGTCAGTCTCTTTTCTCAGGTGAGAAGTGATAGGGCACAAGGAAACATCCCCAGGTTGTGCCAGGGGAGGTTTTGATTGGTCATCAGGAAGAATTTCTTCATGGAAAGGGCGGTTAGGCACTGGAGCAGGCTGCAAAGGGAAGTGGTGGAGTTGCCATCCCTGGAAGCGTTTGAGAGATGCGTGGGTGTGACACGTAGGGACATGGTTTAGAGGTGGATTCGGTCATGTTAGGTGATGGTTGGACTTATGGGTCTTTTCCAACCAAAATCATTCAATGATTCTACGATTCAGTGTAGACCACTCTGAAGGAAAAAACAAACATACACACCTATAGAACTAACTGCAGGGTTTTACTGGAAATATACTGAATTAAGTGGGCAGTAGTTCTTGAGCTTCTGTTTTAAGGATATTGTATAGAAAGAGCATAGGCACAAAAAAAAATAAAAAAAAATCTTTGCAAGAAGGGCACGAAAACAAGAGATAGGAACTGGTCTGGCAGAAGTGAGCAGAGGAGGACACAACTAGAATTCCTCAGTTAGGTTGTGGGACGGTAATCAGTGAGCGTTCTGGTTTGGTCCTGCAGTAAAATGCACTCTCCTACCTCAGATAAAATTCTGTTTTATGTGTTGTCTTTTCATGTCTTTTATAGTATCTTGCATATCTCCTTTGAAGGACATGTTGAAGGATTTCAGAGTGAGCTAAGGGGGACAAGGGGTAGCCTGGCAGAATAACAAATGCCTGTTATCTTCTTCTAACACTATCTTCACGCACGTCAGCATTGCTTGCCTTTATTTTTTCTTCTCACCAGCTCATTATCTCTGTAATCAGAATATAATACGGATTTAGTTAAGAGTAAAAAAGCTCATTTTATTGAAGCTGTTGACTGTAGAATATCTTGACTGAAACAGACTTGAATTTAAGTGCATGTACAAATAAATCTGCATTATGAAATAATGCTAAATTTATAATTCTGTTACAGATTTTTCCCATTGACATTAATGCCAGAAACTTTCATAGAACTTCTAGTTGTGATAAATACTATGAATTCTACATTTAAAAAAATCAAAAATATTGATATGAAATTGAGGTTTGCAATGCAGTTTCTTTTTTAAAATTGTTCATAACTATTGTTGTCTTTATCTAATATACTTTTTCTTCTGTAGGTGAAAAAGTTTACAGAAACAAAGTGTGGAGTAGAAGTAGAACCTTAATTTCATTAGGCACGTTGTAACTGGTGAAGATTAATGCATATATCTCTTGCTAATTCTTTTCAATTACTCAGTTCATATAAATTCCCAAACCTTGTTAATTATTCTGAAGTCAAGTGGTAATTTTTAACAGTATTTCCACAGCAAGGGAATTTTCCTGGTGTAACCTTGCCCTCTGGTAGAAACTCTCAGCAGATTAGGCATTCTGACTCTAGTCCATTCATTTTCAGCACAAGCCTAATTGCTGCCGACTGCCTGCCACAGGTA
This sequence comes from Cygnus olor, assembly GCF_009769625.2. NCBI lineage: Eukaryota > Metazoa > Chordata > Aves > Anseriformes > Anatidae > Cygnus > Cygnus olor. The sequence goes on along the minus strand of NC_049198.1, from coordinate 62,080,165 downwards.
CCCTGGTTATCGTACATTTAAGGGATGCAGGTTCTTCTGAGAACAAATAAGAAAAGATTAATTGTTTGTTTTGTTTCATCCCAAGAGAAATGTGGGAGCTTAATCAAGAAAAATAATTTCTTCTGTTGATTTGGCTTATTTGTGGAAAGGAGTAATTGTATAGAGGCAGGCATAGAGCTATGCATTTTGAAAGAAATGTTGCCGTTTACCTACATGGGAAGCAAAGATACAGCAAAATGAATGTAACACAGCATTGGAATTGATGGGGATGGTTCACATTTCTCATAGTAAGTAATTTGACTGCCGGGCTTTTATTTGAACCAATATTGCTAGGTGGTATTGTCATTTGTTTTGTCTGCTTCTTTGGAAATCTAATCAAGGAGACAATAGTAGGGGGAAAAACGCTTTTCCAAATTGTCCTTAATTGCTAGAGCACAAAGTGAACTAAACAGTCTGGTATTTCCAATTAAAGAACTTGTTTCCAGCAAGGACCATTAAATCTATCTTTCCCAATCTGATAAATAAGCTATCAAAGAGTGGAACAGATTAATTGAGAGCAATTAGTTCAAAGCTCAGTATAAAAGTCAGAGTAAACCAACGTTATCAATGAATGCAAATTTCAAATAAAGCACTAAGAAACACTGTTGCAGCAAAATGGAGTTGAGAGTAACCACTGAACACAAAAGAAAATTTCATCTGATACAGCAATTAGCCTTGCTTCTCCTCACAGCAGAAGCATTAATTGCCATTTATTTTGAAGACCTCTGTTAATGAGGTGTCAAATTGTATTTGACACATTTGCTACATACATTTCTCTTACAACGTGGTGCAAGAAATAAAGGCATAGGAAAATCACAGATCCCACAATTCAGAACTGATCACTGGACTTATTCTAATTATACTTAAAACTCATGAAAGCCCTACTTATGCTACCAGACTTGTGTTTGTAACTGTCTGGTAGACAAGGGAATGTCTAAGTGTGGTTTGTTAATGTCAATAACCAGTAGCACTTGTGTTTGGTAGAGTCTTAAGCCTAGAATGTTAGAGTTTGATTCCTCTGTAATGCAGGTGGGTCTCCCTACTGATGCATACCTACACAGTGTTGAATGGTGGCTCTTTCTTCCAGATATCTCTGCACATCAGTTTGTATTGGCCCACATGCTGTAAGCTGCATTCTGCACATGGTCTGGATATTTCCTTTAATGATAAACTGCAGGAGAGCTGCCTGGATGTTCAACTGAAGGGCCAGCCTTTTGATTTTTGAGAATCATCTGCTTGTGAAGAGAGCTTCCCTGTCATCTCAGAAATAAATTTATTGACTTCGAGTGTTAGTATGCTCAAAGAAAGTATTGAAAGTTGGTTCAATTGATGGTGTTAGCTGTGTATGTAAGGCTTTAGAGTAACATGCTCCCAGATTTATTCCACCAAGAAGAAAGAGTTGGGCTATACACATAGTCTGTTCCACACTAATCAGACTTAATTTCCAAGACAGTTTTAGAGAACTACCTTAGCCTTGGTCAGTTTTAGAGAACTACCTTAGCCTTAATCAGTGGTATCACTGCTCTTCATGTTGGCATGACTCATGTAAACTGATAAGTACAAACATACCAACTGCCAGAGCTCGTAAGACTGCTCTCCCAGACCAGCAGATTCAGGGGTGCATCCATGGCCTTTAAAGCAGCTGTGTGGCTGGAGCCCGCTTTTCTGGAATTACAGTTTTAAAATGGTTGGATAAAAATCTTATTTCTTATGCTGTTGCAACCCACTGGGCATGTCTATCCTAGGAAAATGAAAAGGTCAATGGTAACTTTCCTGATAAACATTCCGAGAAAATGTCACTCCAGTTACATGTAGCAGACTGGGTGAGTTCATCCTCCATTTTTTAGGTTCTTTTTAGTTATTACTTCTGGAATATGATCATCACTAGGAAAATACAGTATTCATAATTGTGATAGTGTGGTGTCATATCAGCTCATGTATTGGTAATAACTAGCATGCAGCAACAGACGTAGTGCCTTGAACCAGATATTTCCAGTATTTTTCTTTAATATCTTCTCTGGCAAGTCACTAAGTGATCACAGTTGTATTTTTTATTCTGAGTAACTGGATTTATAAGCAGTTGGCTGTAACATTGGTTTCTGCAAAATTCTTAGAATGTCCCCAAAAAAGCACGAGGAATTTAGAAGAGTGAAAGCTCTCCCAGTTTCCCCAGATGCCAGGACATCCAGATTTCCAAGTGTGCTTTTCAGCATGGGATCCAGCTCTCAGACGAGGTTCAGGGGTGAAGATTACTAATTTAGCATTTTAAAAACACTTATTAAGCAACAAGACATCATAGTAAAGCTGCAGTGGAGCTAAGTCTATGCACAGAATTCACAATCAACAGTCCTGTAGCCATCAGCATTTTAGCAATTGTCTCTATGTTATCCCATCAAATGTTCCTCTGTGTATTTGGACTCTTAACCAAGGTCATGCAGCAATACATGCTAATACTTTTGAGCAGCAGCAGTTATATAACTTCATGATTAGAAAGCAGTTTTTTTTTTTTTTTTAATAAGGTCATTGTACTTATATGCTGTGCAGTGATGTTTATTGGCTTTACAAGTAGATATCTTTATTACTAACTTGCATTCAGAGCCATGCAAGTTTAATCATACAACCTTAGTTAGTGATCCAACTTTAAACACTGGAATGATGAGGATGTGTACTGGAAGAGTAAGTTACCACAGCATATTGGGGTCTTTTTTAGTATCAGAAATAAAGGTTACTGGGTTTTATGATGAATTTGTGCTCTAATGATGCAGGTGGCTCTCAACAATTGTGCTCAAATGCAGATACTAAGGAGCAGTCTTAATCATGTAAAAGTAGAGACAATATTTCAGTCTGTTCTAGCAGCCAGGCTTGGCATCTCAAAACAGATTGACAGTGGACAAAAATAAATAAATAAATAAATAATTCCAATTTCTCTAGTTTGGGCAATTATTTTTGCCCAGTTTTTACAGAGGGGTGATATTCACTGAAGAAATCAAAGAGGAGTCCAGCATTGAACCACTTAGTTTCTGTGGTAGTGGATGGGTGGAGAAGACAAGATCGTTAATGTGTGGATGGAGACATCTAAATTATTTTTCTTGTATTGTATTTGCGGTTATCATTTTTGTATGTGTATCAGAGTCATTTGGTTTCACGTCACTACCCAGTTTTTCTGGGTTGTTGGTTTTTTTTTCATTTTTTAATTTAATTTCATTACATTACATTAAAGTTGTGTAAATTTGATTCTGTGACAGTCCCCATGACTGGTTCATTCAGTCTAAATATTAGTCATAGTGTTGTCTTCTAATGATCAAGTGCAGTCACTTCTGTGTCCCGCAGACAATCGTAGACATAAATTCTACTATAAACCCTCTCTGAACTCTTATACTGTATCCACATCCCACTTTGATTTCTGGGCACCAGTTCTCCAGACATACTTACACTGATGGCATACTCCACTTTTATTTGCTTATCGTGGAGTCCAGAGTCTAATTAAGCTCTCTGTACCATGGTATTTTAGCATGCTTTTGTCCTTTAATTGAGGCAGTAGGAAAGGTGATTTAAAATATCAGTGTAACCTTAGCTTCAGATGCCAAGGCTTACTTGTAGGGTAAGCAAGAACCTACAGGGACAGAGTAACGCTAGGAAGGGTGCAACACAGCCTTTCTTGCAAGTTATTCTTGCATGGGAAACACAGAGAACAAAAAAATTGGGCCAAAAATGAGTAGTAGTCGTAAAGAAAGTTTCTGAAAATACAGAATATGTGATTCATGAGCTCATGAGTCCCAGTTTCCAACTCATTGGCCAAAATTACTGGCCAAAATTAAGTAGTCCTCTGGTTGCTGGTCGAGGAACTTAAAGCAGTTGCAAAATGTAGAGATAACAGCAAAACCATGAGATTTATAGAGAACAGCTTGTCATCCTCACACTGTGTTAATGTTCTGGGAATTTTTAACAGAAATACAGGTAGTTATGTTACTTCTGTTAGGGGGCTCGCTTGCAATCTTATTTCTCCTTTTGGGAGAACTCGTCCCTCTTTCAATAGCAAGAATGTGGAGAGCTTTAGCAAAATCAGAACATTATCTGTAGAGTTGCTACACTCTGATAAATGCAACCTTCTGCTGATGCTGCTCATCTTCCATCAGCACAGAAGAGGTAAATAAGCATTCACTGACCAAGTTAGGATCGTCTCTTTTCACAAGTAATTGCACTGTTCTTCACCTTTATCAAGGAATCCCTTGCTGGTGAGTTTTGGGAGGGACAAGTGTCAAGGAACAGAACCATAATGAAGTACCTGTGATTGAGCAAGGATTACATTGCTCCGTTAATTCTGTAAAAACTTGTCAGTTTGCCACCCAAATAAATGCCTAGAGTGCGTAAAACATGGAACAGAGTGACCTCTAGAAGAAAAATCAATGGCAATTCATATTTCATATGTCTATAATTGCTTGTGAGAGCATGGCAGCAGTTTGTTTATAGAGCAGCTTGTTCTACCAGGGATTGTTTCCTGACTTTTTCTTCTTTTCAGTGGTGATGCCTCACATGGATTGTGAATTACAGCCAGATGCAGCAATAGACAAGTTTTATTGGTGGCAATTTTTTATTATTGTTTTCACATTACTGTCTTCAGAATTGCTGCGCCGTGCTGTGTTTGAACCAGTGCACTAATCTATAGTCACAAGTAAATCGTGTTCACAACTATTTCCTTGGAAGAATCCTGATGCGGTTTTTTACTTTCCTTTCAGTACAAAAGGCATTTTCCTCTGTGAAGTTATCCATTTGCTTATATTTTAACCATCAAACTCAACACATTGTGAGGCCTTCATTTTTAAGCGATTTCTCAGAGAGACAAGGAATTCTCAGTCTGTTAATTTAAAGACAGAATTTTTGAAATACCTCCCCCCCACCACCCTTTGCTTTGCTTTGTTTTTTTTTTTCATTTTTTTAAGATGCTGTTGTAAGATTTGTATCCCCACTGAGGACCGAGATGTCATAGGGATAGAGAAAATGCCGCTCACTTTATGGATTACTGTTAGGTCAACAAAACTTTGGCAGCATTGATTAACTTGACAGTGAGTACAGCAGTACATTTATCACTTATGGCTGTGCTGTAGAAAATCTAATAAGAGGCAAACAATTCCCTTTAGAGCAGTAACAGGTTCACTGTGGCTAACGGTGCATGCACTGGAAATTTCTGACTTTAAATTATACCCTTGCTGCTAGTTGGGTCATTGACTCAAAGCTACTGCACTTTCACTGCTATGTTCTGTATTATTAATTTGATCAGAATTGTTTGGGTTTCCATAAATGTGATCAAACTGTATATTGGAGTGCATACAAACTCATATGTGTTTTTGAAGAAGACATGCAGAATGAGCTTGTTCCAAGCTTGTAGGAGGGACAGCTTGTATGTAGGAGAGTTAGCTGTCTGTTAAAACTAAATGTTTGGGTTCTTACAAGATTATAAAAGAAAAAAAAAAGTGTAGTGTTGCTTATAAATTATCCTCTTGTTCACAGGTATAAATAAACTCAAATGCCAAATGCATCTTATTTTATAAGTTTCATTGGTTGATTAGAAGGACTTTTTTCATATGTGTGAATGTGTGCTTTATTAATTACCAGTAATTGTCTTAAAAATTCTATATAAGTTGGTTTACAGATATGTTCATGCAGTTGTCTTGTTTTTTAAGAGCTATGAGAAGTGAACAATGAGGAAGTGATTTTTTTCTCTCCAGTGTACAAGTGATGCTGCTTGACTGCAAGTTACTGTTTGGTACTGATACTTTATTTTTGGTCATAAATTCATTTTTATGCAGTGTTGTTTGGATTCATTTTAATAATGGCCAGTGCACTGGGAAGCGTCTGCATTGAAAATACCTAGAAAATATTTTTTGCTTTTTTGTTGTTGTGTTTGTTTTTAAGATTTGTACTCAGTTGTTCTTTTAAATGGAAGCAAGATATTCTTTTATAGAAGTGTACCCAAGCTTTCCTACTGTTGAAATAAGCAAAAGTAAGTAAAGACTGTGCACTTGAATAATTGTGTTCCTATACACATTTTCTTCGTTACTCTTTCCTGTTTGTGATAATAAGTGCCGATCTGAACATGCAGCGTGGAATTGAATTTGTGGCTTTACCTTTGTGACATATTCTGCAAAATTACTGTTCAAATGAAAGAGTGCTTAATTTTTTTAATGTTAGGGTATATAGCTCACTAGAGAACAGCCTTTGTGAGTAACAACTGTTATTTCAAGTACTTTATGTTCTTTTAGGAAACAGTCTAAATTGGAGAGTTTGTTCTGCAATATGTGTAAAAATGATGTCGTTTTCTTTGTTGGGAGAGAAGTATTCTACTTGAATCAATTGTCAGGAGGCTTAATGTAATAAGGCAGTTTGTGGTCTGACTAAAAGAAACCCTGTGCAAAAGAAATTCCCATAGCAGTTTGTTTTTAACAGAAAAACTGAGTTCACCTGAAACATAAATACATTGAAAACCAAGACTTAATAAGGCAGAGCAGCTTTAGAAGGAAGCAGAGTGTGTTGCTGTCCAAAGCATGTCTTGCAATGGCTGTGATTTAACCAAATATCTATGTTAATCATAGTATAGCTCTATTAACAGCATAACAGCAGGTTCTTTGCAACAAATCATCAGGCAGGCTGACATAAGTAACCTTTACATAGTAGGGCAAAAAATTAAAATTAAAATAGTGCTTCCTGTTTCATTCTTCTTCTTTTTTTTCTTTTTTTTTTAATTTGCCGGGTAGAAGTTGTGTTTCTCCCTCATACTGTATATTAGAGGCAACAAGACATATTTCCACACATTTTCCTGGGTTCATACAATAAAGGAGTTACCCTACCGCCTGCCTTACTGAACAGAGACCTGATATTGATTAACTATCACAGTGGCATCAGAACTACTCTTAGGATTCAATTTTTTTGTTGTTTTGCATATTTTATTGATCAGAAGTGGTAAATGAGCATCAAGCGTGCAAGAAGACGATGAATTGTTTACTTGCATAAAATAACCTTTCAATAAGGGAAGATGCATTGCTCACACTTTTGGTGCTGTTCTGCTGCCCGAAGCAGATGGCATTCAGCTGCTATTGATTTGCTCCTATAGTTACAGAGCAGCATGTAACAAGGCATGCTCATTTCACTGAAAGAGAGGTGAGGGTTTTTTTTGCCAGGGTGGTGGGAGTGAAAAAGGAGGGACAGGTTTTTTTTGTTGGCTTTTTTTCCCTTGGCTTTTTTTTTCTTTTTTTCTTTTTCATGTTTTTTCTTAAGGGGGTGCGAAGTGAATAAGAAAAAACAGAAAACCTTGTAACTTCTGTTAGCAGCTCCACAAAAACAAAAAGCAAGGTTTGCATGGTTGCAGAAAAAGGGAGAGTTACTTTCTATTTCTAGCACTTCTAATAACACTAATTTCTGCTAAGGGCTATACCCCACAGCAGATTGAATCCACAAGCAAGCAAGTACCTAAAATTGTAAAAAGCATGCAGAACTTAGCGTCATAAAATCTACACCTAACTTCTTTGCTGGTGTATTTTTATTTATATGTTTTACCCTACTTGTGTAAAGACTGTTGACTCCCTCACAACACAAAATCACTCTGCAATACGCTGGGCTTGATTCTGCGAACAGTAGATTTCACAGCTAAGATAGGAATTTGATAACTTGTTGTCAGATCTCTCCTGTAACGGTGGTGGTGGTGGAGAAATAGGGAATGGGGACAAAACGAGTTTTTTCTGAAAGTTTATTTGAAAGGGTTTTTAATCCAGCATTTTGGCACTAATGTATTAACAAGCAAGATCTATGTTTGACAGATTTTAATGAAATACAGATATATACTCATAAAACAGAGTAAATAGAGCACAGGAATGGTTGTTCTGGAACAAAACATTGCGTGTAATTAAGAGGCTTTTTTCAGGAAGAGTACTATGGTGTGTGCTGCTGAGAACAGGGATGCAGTCCCCAGTCTTTCAACACAGAAGGAACCCAGCTGTCAAGATCCACAAGTGAGTTAGTATGAGGATTAACAAACTTAGCCTCTTGATGGACCAGTTAAATATTATGAGAACATGACTGCTATATATTAAAGTCTTCCTTGCATGCCTGTTCTGCAGTGGCTCTTACTGCTGGAAGTGTTTACTGTTCATTTTTGAAGTCTTGAGCATCAACCTGCTCTGATGGTGTTTGGGAAAATAAAATAATTTACTCAGTTCTGACTGCCCTGCTATCATTCATGTCATTTACATTGTCTTTCATTTTTAATGAAAATAATTAATCAGTTTTGACCCTTGACAAAAAAATTCTCACAGAATAATTAGTGCTAGTTATTTACCAATAATTTAATTTCAATAAGCTTATTAGTGGCTGTTAAAAAGATCTTGTCCTTATCTGTTCAAGCTTCTGTTGTTCTCCGACATGGATTCCAACTTGCTTGTGTCATTTATGAAATGCTGTTTTTCTAGTGTCCATACGGTTAGGTGTATCTAAATCTTGACCATTTGTTTCAGAATACTTCTGTAGTATAAAGAGGTAAGAAGATGTTGCCTGAATCTTCCACTTTAACCTGTTGGTTTGCACCCAGATTAGAAAACTCTAAGATTTTTTTTCAAAGAGAACAAACTTTCATGAGGGTGTTTTTTTTTTTTTTTTTCAGAAAACATGTTTTTGAATCAATGACTATCGTTGTCAGCATAGCAGTTACCTCATTGTTGTACGTTGATTGTATCTTGCTCTCTGATGGGGCTAGGGAAATATTTTAAACATAAGAATTATTACAAACAGAAGTTAACAATGTGATCTGGAAAAGCTGTGTGTTTTTAAATGGAATTTCCTGTGTACAGTGGTTCTAAGTGAAACCGAGTTGCTGTCACAAATTAAAACAAATATATTGTTATTATATTACTGTGATATCTATTCATGCTGTTAGTGCTGACTTCTGTTATAGTTTTTTTTTCTGTTTTTCTCTTTCTTTCATTTCTGAGTTTATAAGTGGTCAACATTTACTTTGTGCTTATTTGCTCTTGTATAAGCAACCACTTCATTAGCTCCAGAATTAGGGTATCAAAGTAAATTGTTGTATTAATTATTCAGCAAAAGATAAAACTGATTTTTGCCTTGTGTTTGCTGCTGAAGATGAGTAAATGTCTTGCAAATGCAACATGGTGTTTTCTTTTCAAGCTGATTAAAATTTAATGTAAGCATCTGATATTTTAAAACTTAGTTTAACATTCTTCTTACAGTTACTCTTCCAACATTGCAAACTCTAACAAAAGAGCTTAGAGTCCTTATTTAACACCACATTTTCTGCTGAAAAGACTACCAACTCTCAAAACTAAATATATATATATATATATATATAAATGCATTTGGTCAGTTATGTTACCCCTTCTTTACCTCTGCAAAAATGACACAATGAGTTCATTAACCCCAAGTGCAGTGAATTCCCTGTGCTTTCTACATTCTCTTGTTTGGACTTTGGAGTGGGTACCTGCTGCTTAGTCTAATTAGTTTCAAAGGGAATGTCGAATCATTTCTCAAGAGTTTACTCTGACCCAAAACCTGTGACAAGAAAATATCAGGGAGACAAAATAAGAAGTTACCTTAGAGTCGAATAGCATTTTTGTTATGCCACCTCGTGCAAGCAGTTTAAATGGGGGATTTTTCCTCTGGTGATTTTTAGATTTTTGACGACATTTACATGAAATTGTCAGTTTTGTGGAGTGCAAGACTTGTTTTCATAGCTAACTCCATCAGTTTTAATCAACCACCTCCTTTCCCAGCAAAGCCAATATTATGAGTTAGTGCGGTGGGGTGTTTCTTATGAGGCAAAAAGCAAAGAATAATACTATTTCAAGTCTTTTGGGGGGCTTTAAGAGTTTCAGTGTTTTTTTGGGCTTTTTCAGTTCATTCAAAGCTGTGTTATTTGATCAAAACCACATTATCTGACCAAAAAACTCTAAGATCCAATCCAACATCTGCATCTTAACAGAATAGTCTGTAACACATTCAGATAGGGCTCATCCACAGGGTGTTCATGGGGAGATTAAGAAAAAATCATGCTGCAGGGCTGCTCCTCTGTGTCTGTGATTGCTGGGGTATCATTCTGTTGCATTTGTCCCTGAAGAACGAAGTATGGCTTAATTTTTTAATTCCGGCCTTTTTTCTGACTTGCTCATAGGTTTCCTCCTTATTAGTAAGTATTGAGTAGTAAATGTAGTATATAGAAAATATGTCAATATAGGAAAAAAGAAAACCTATTCTGTGCAGAAATTGGTGACAATTTTTAACTCCCCTTAGAAATGAAACATATTAACAAGAGAAAAAAAAAACATTTTGATGTATTTTGTTATGTCTAGAAATTAAACATGAAAATACTTACAGGTACTGCAGCTACTCTGCAGCTAAAATTATATTTTCTTTCAAAGTATTTTTAATAAAGTATGAATTATTTTCAATATATTGTACAGCCTGTCTATGTAAAACTTCTAGTTAATTGAAATAGCATTCACTTCACTTTCACTTCACATTCAGAAATGTATTTCTCTTAGTTTGTATATAATAGAGGAAAACAAAGCAAGCAGCATTTGGTTCAAGGTGATCTTTTAAGATTTCTTAAAACATTTGTTGTGTTCCATTAACTCCTTTCTGTTTTATCTTTGTTTTGCCCTAGTGTTATATGGCTTTTCACATCTTTAAGTAATGTGCACGTTTCTGAAATAGAACTACTCACAGTAGAGAGGGAGAAAGAAGTGTTAGATTATTGTTCCAAAATCACCCCATCGTCTTCACTTCCTGCAAGTGGGGACAGTGTCCACTCACTGCATCAGCCTCCAACTTGGTCTTCTGTCCATGGCCTTCATGTAGGATCTGCAATGCAGAGCAGAGCTCCTGTATCTCCTCAGCAAATCTGCACCCTCTCTAAAACTGGGAGAGGAAGGAGGCAGAGGGTTTGTGGGTGCGAAAAGCCAAGAAACTACTTTTCACCATGGGGATTTGCTGGTGGGGACTGGCAGGTGGAAGCAGCCTCTTGCCACCACCTGAACGGTGGTTTTTGAGTGAAAGAAGGTAGAAGAGTGAGCTATCCACCAGCCATGCTCCATCTTCCTTCTCTGACAGGGCCATCCGCTACTGCTGACAAGTACACTTGACTGTAACTCAGCTGGTGTAGCATAAAGTAGTATAGGGAGCAGACTAGACCACAGGTTCCTCTGGGAGAGCAGCCTGCGTTTGACAGTGGTCAGAAGCAGATACATGAGGGAGAACACGGGAACATTCTTTGACACCTCCCCCTTATTACACTGTTTCCATGCATTTTCAGTTCGTTGAATTTCTCTTCAATCAAATTGTTTAGTCTCTCGTTAAATACTAGAATTTCAGCATCTGCAACATCCTGTGGCACAAGGTTTAAATAACTACCTGTCCCATGAAGAAGTACCTCCTTTTTTTTCCTAACAATATTATGTATTAATAGTTAATAACACTACTTTTTCTTCTAATACTTTTTAATAATCTTTTAATTTGCCTTTTTTAATTGCTGCAGGGTAGTGAGCTTACCTTTTGAGGGACATATTGTAGTCCCCAGCATCTCACTCCTGTGGTCACAAATGGTCAGCCTAAAGCCCATCACACTGATATTTTTTTCCCTATATACCTCACCATGGGCTGTATTCTCCTAACCTCTGTTTGATGACATTTAACTAATTATTTACCTTCGCAAGGATTGCAGGTCTAGGTTTGGGGTTTGCCTTAAAGCCTTTGGTAGGATTCTTTGTCAATAATCTTTTGGAAATGAAATTAGGTTCTATTGATATGGCCACCTCTATCTCTGTGGTTTTTGATCCTTTCAGGGGTTGCAGTAAGTTTTGAAATGGGATCTCCCTTTACTACAGTACTGCCATCCTTCTCCATTCAAACATGTTTATCCGCGTGCCCAGTAACTCTATTCCATATTGTAATTATATTGTAATTGTTTCTAACTTGCCTGTTACAGGCTTATAACTTTATAAATTTTCAGATCTCTCCTGGTACTTTTGTATTTTGTTTTACTTTGCCTTAGATTGTTTGCCATTTTTCAGTCCTCATGTGCAAAGCAGCCATACACTATGCAGTATACACCACTATTAATTCAGAAATTTCATCTGGGAGTTCCTATAGGTGTTTTGGTGGAATACTGTGTGTTCCTGCTGACTTTTTATTACAACAAGCAAATACTCTTCTGTGCATTTTATGACATCAATTAGAGGCATACTTTGATGAGGATCCCCACCCTCTCACCCCCCCCAAAACCACAGATGTTTACTATTTAATGCTGAGGTTTCATTGTTTAAATCTGGCAGTGATGAATTCTGGAAGGGTTATCACGTATGAAGAAGGCAGGAAAAGGCACTAAACCCGAAATGTAGAGGAACGCTGTTATGATTGACAAAAGCATTGCAAATTTGGAATATCTGGAACTGACATTTTCAGTACCAGCCATATTCACTCCTAGAGGATGTATTTATGGCAGTCTTTACTTACCTGTCCAGATACTGCTGTAGGTTTTGCTACCATGTTTTCTTGGATTCCTTTTCAGAGCATGAAGGCACAAAGATCGACGTAGGAGGAGAGTGTCTGGTTATACAAGGAAAACAAAAAAAATGTAATTTCCAAACTTTCCAGGTGTTGCTATTTGCGGCTTGAATGTTTTTTTATTCATTGCAACTTGTTTGTATTTAGTTCCTTTAAGTTTTCAGTATGCACTATTGTAAGTGTAAACATCTTCTGCTTTTAACAATTCCGGTATTGTAGCGTTTGTATTGTGCATCGTTAATGCAGCATTGCTTTTCCTGAGCCTTCTGTCCCTGTGCTCTTAAGAAGTGTCTTAAGACAACTTTTCAAGCAAAAATGCCTAAATTCTATAGCATCCTGGAACGTGTGTTTTCTGGATATTCTGATTGATACATATATTATTGTCTAAAGTGTTTCTGCATCTGTTTGTTTTCAGCAGCATTATTGACATGGTCTTAATTACTTGTTAATTGTTCATTGTCTTAGTGGTCCATTGACTTTTAAAAAACACTTTGGTTCAGCCATTTTAAAATCAACGTTTATTTTGGTGTCTTTCTTTGTCATTATGGATCTGCTTTCTCTTTTGTACTACCTTTTCCTTTTATTTGTTTTTAAAAGCCTTTCTTGTTCCTACTACCTTTTTTGAATATCAACCTGCCTTTCAGCTTCTTTTCCTTTTGCTCTGTTGATTTCTTCATTTCTCATCCAGCTTTGTCTTAACCTTCAATCCTTTGAGCAGTGTCTCAGGAAATAATATTGACTGCTTCCTTTCATTTTTATTTTTCAAAGGAACTGTAGTCTGTTGCACTTTGTTTCTAATCTTTCAAGGGCTAGTCTTCTATTTCGCCATGAAGAGAAATTCACTGTATGCGCTTACTACATTATGTTTGCAGTCTTCCAAAAAAAAAAAATTCAATATTGTATTTTTCACATCAAATGGGTTGTATTTATACACTTAACCTCATCAGTCTGTTCTCCACTTAGTACTTAAGCATTAATTGGAACTGTAAATGTGAATTAACTAACCGTTTAACTAAAGTACTCATTAACTTAAAACTTATTTGGTAGTATTTTTAATCAAAATGAGTAAAATGTGTTAAAATTAGGTAAGACATAAGTGAAAATGTTAATAGCCTATAGACTCTCATGAAGCTTTCTGCATATAGATCTTCAATGATGATCCAGCAGTTGTTTAACCTATTGCTTCTATGTAGTTCATTTTTCCTCTCTGACGCGTGAAAGCTTTGTGATAGATGATTTCGTCACTCAGGAGATACCTAGTGACTTTTAAATTCCTCAGAAGTATAGTAAATAGATCTGTAAGTTGGTGCAGGAATTTATTTATTTATTTTTTACTCTTCTCCAGTCTTGAGGTTCAGAGGTGCAATTTCTCCCAGTGCTTTTTTCATTCCTCCTTTCCTTCGTTCTTTTGTTTGTTCTTTCATTCATTCTTTAAAAAAAATAAACTTTTGCTGTAAAACCTTTTACATTAACTTTCAGATATTATTTTATGGGTCTTTGTTGGCATATAATACCTACAGTCAACATCTTGTTTGCTTTCAAGCTCTACTGTATAGATTGCACACCTCTGCTGATGATTTCCATTTGATAGGCAGTCTAGGAGCGTTGGCTAGATGGTGCTTTGTATAGAGCATCACTTCAGTGTTGTTGTATTTGTGGTTTTGTGCTTCTTATGTCTTTATACAGAATTTTAAGCAAGGTTGATACCTCCTGCTGTAACAAAACTGCCCATCAGTGGTACCACCATTTCTGGTGGTACTGAAAAGTGGTGATTCCTTACTATGACAACTTAAGTGACATACTTAGAGATAATTCTTGTTGATAGCATGCAACAACATTCTCACTGAAGAAAGAAGTAAATTTTTTGTAGGTCTTCACAATGGGTAATACAAAGCACTATTGTATCTGCTATTTAAAAAAAAAAAAAAAAGAAAAGGAACATTTCTCTTAGAAGTCTGGTTTCTCTGTCTACTTGGTTTTTAGTTAATACATTTTTTTGGTAACCTTTTTATCATTTCATGGGACTGTATAAAGCAGTTCAGGAAAAGGAGGTTAATAGAAGAATATAGACTCTAAAGTATTCTAAAAGATGTGGGTTTTGGTCCCAGTGGAGACTGACACTCCAGCCTACTTACTGTAGCTGGAAAGTATTGATTTTCTTCTCCCCCTTTTTAGCTGCACCACTGAATTAGGTATTGTGAAGCATCTTTCCCTGTGAAGAGAGGAAAAACTGTCATGAACTTTTTCACCCTAACAGCACAGCATTTCAGACTAAACCCGATTGAATGGAAAAGTCTGTAAGGACTCTTAAAAACCTTGTAACTCAGCTCCCCATTTTCATTTCTCCCTCTCTAATGGCTGTTCCAGTAACCTTAAGAAAGTATGAGACATGATTGTAAGAAATTATTTTTAAGTCTTTTTCATTAAAAACAAAACCGACAATAATAATAATAATAAAATCTGTGAAAATAGTACATTCCTGTCGTATGATCTCCTAAGGTTAGCAAAGTGGTCTTGTTGAGGTTTTCAGCAGGCTGTTCAGTTACTGTTATAATTGGCTGATGAGTAGGTTTGGACCTAACTAGAATGCCAGTGTTCGATTTGAGTGTCCTCTGTGAAGATATGTCACCATTTACCCTGGCTTTAGTGACAATTTTCTAAAAAGAAAACTCGTGGGAAATCATTATGCTGTTTATATGTCTCCCTTGTTGGAGAGCATTATCCTGTGATATTTTAGCACTGTTTTCCACTGCATGATGGCATCTAGCGAAGGTTAAGGCAGAACAAGTCCCTTTGCAATTTTGTGACTATATTTTACTTGCTGAAGGAGAAAAGATAACTGACAATTAAGTATTTTGGATGTCACTGAAAGAACATGTGCAACTAATCAATGACATCCTCAGGGAACATGATTTTATAAAACTGATAAGGTAGAAAAATTGGGATTTTTGTGATTTGTGTTACATAATAATAATTACACCCTTTCGAAGAAAAAAGACATTTCTGCTGATATAAACATCAAGCTTTCCCTTGTGTGAGTGTGATTTTTTGTTGTTGTTGTTGTTTTTCTGGAGCATGGAGTAGTTCATTAAAGTATGACAGTAACGGATAAACATCCTTTACGTTTTTTTAAGAAAATATGGCATTTATGCGCTTAGTTCAGCTGAAATCAATGAGTTTGAAAAATGTATTTTGGGGTCACTGCCCAAATCTGCCAGAGGTTGTTTGTGTTAGGTGTTTTAGTTCTTTTAGTTATTTGTGTTTTTTTTTTTTCCTTCTTCTTGTTCTTGTTTTGTTTTTAGTGAGGAAATACACATTCTGATTTTTGTTTTAAATCAGTCTAATTAATTTGCTGGGGTCCATATTTGAAAATCATTACTATGATCTTGGTAGAATTCAAATGTTACTAATAAAATAATTGTAAAGTTTTATTTCTTTGAAAATATATATCTTTAACTGTTTGATTGCTGAGCAAATGAGATGTAGTCATGTTTACAAGCCACTGTCTTATATTCACTTGAATGCAAGCAACATTTGAGTATTTTACATCACAAATTATAGATTGTGGTTTAGAGATTTTACTTACTGGAAACTTTTCTACTCAGCTCTTACCTAAAGATCAAGTTTGCAAAATAGTTTTCAATCAGAAGTCAAAAATCCGTTGTATTATGGGTTATTCCAGGTATATTAAGCCAATTACAAAAACACTTACTTCAGATTTAAGAATATTTTTGAACAACTTAAATGCAAAGTTAAGAATACACTTATATATTTCTCTGAATATCCACTGGCCACCACCAAATACAGAAAATACAGATAAAGAGATGCACCTAATTCAGCATGGGCTAGTTTTTTGTTGTTCCCAAGGTCTTTTTTGAAGGCATAGTACTTTCTGAAAGCACAGTTTCTACCATGTATATTAAACAGTTAGATTGTGTGCTGTCCATTTTTGGCATTAAAGTCAAACCAGAAGATAATTTGTTCACTTGCTGGTCATTATTTAAATAAGTAAATATTACATTATTTTGTGATTCCTTAAAATGTCTGTTGCATTACATTAATTGGAAAACCCTTATTTTTTTTCAATACAGTCATATTTTTCTTCATAAAATTCTGGAAATGATAAAATTCACAGTCAGCAGAGGCAGTATCCAAATACAGTACAGTGCAAAATTGCCTTTGTTTCTCTACAAATTCTGCTTCTTGAAATTTATTGAAGAGCTTATTGAAAAGTAGAGTTATTGACAATTAACAAACTTTTTGGAAAAAGACACTAAAACAAATTCTATTTCCTCACATCTCTTTTGTGAACTACATTTGGTTGGGGCAGTTTATCAGGGTTTGGGTGACTTGGTGCATGTTGTGAAAAAAAAATTGAAAGAAACAGAATGAGATATTAATCTGGAGTGAGTGGGAATAGCAGCAAATCGGTTTGTAAGAGCTGTTGAGAGCTTTTATTTTTACACAACAGCATATCCCTAACAATCACTGCTCTGTTCAGCAGCCTCAGCAGGCAACTCTTCTTTTGGAAAAAGCTGGGAACAGGAAGTGCAAGCATGAGGTTGCATGGAAGCACTGGATGCCCTTAAGTATCTTTACACAACTTCTTGTTCTCCATTGCATCTAATTAGTAAGATGGTTTTATTTGAGCACGTCATACACATCGTTATGCAATTCACACAGCCTCTGAATATGCATCCACCTCCACTCCTCCTTCTGTGCATAACCTGAATGCAGAACAAGATAAATTTTGCAGCAGTGGAGTGCTGATTTTACAGAATGCAAATGAAGTGGCATTTTTTAATGCAGCATCTTCATATAAAGGTGAACTGAAAGGCTTAACACTTGTCAACATTTCAGATCTTTCTGTTTCTTCTGCAAAAGTTGTTATATCCATTAAAATCTAGGACAGAAAAGTCCAAAAGCTGTATTTTTCCTTGTTAACTTCTTTGTGGTAGCTTCAACTGTTGAAGAAATGTAGACTCTGAATTCAGATTTGCAGATGTAACATAAAAACAACCATTTACCAAATGTCTTTGTTTTTAAATGTGTTTCTCTCTTTGAGTCTTTGTACACTATGTAGTTTTTACATCAACTGGATTTTTTCATTACACAAATAACCAAAATTTTTTGCTATAAAACCTTAGTCCAAACTGCTCTGAGTCTGGAGTAGATGACCTCTATATGTCTTTTCCAACCTCTTTTTTTTTTTTTTTTTTTTGTGTGTGTGTGCCTGTTCTCCTCTGCATGCTATTGTCTTCCTACTAATATTGCAATGTAGAAGAATATGTACACAGCAATAAGTTATCTCCTGTGTATAAGCAGAGTATTTTTTCCTCCCATCACCATTGTTATTTCTTCTCTAGTTTCGTTTCTTCTAACACGGGGTGTGAAAGTGGAGAGCTTTACTTGCACAAGTGATTTTATTTAACCATTTATTTATAAATCTGGTGAGATTTCTTCCATGCATATATTCGCTCTGGGTCAGGCCTTTATGAAGCAAAGCTCTTTAGAGAAGAGCTTGTGACTTTCATTTGTATGTGAAGTACTGTACTCTAACATCTATACAGATGTGTGGCAGTGTGAACAGTAAATAAATAAGAGTTAATCTTTCAGATGAGACATTGGTTGAGTATATGAACTGGTTTGTTTGCCTTGTGAAAATCAACTTTTTTGGTGGGTTTTTTTTTTTTTTTTTTTTTTGGTCTGCATTTGTGAAACTGGTAGAGGTCTTCTGTTTTCTTTAAAAGTCATTCTTTCATGATGAATGTGCATGTAAACATTTCATTTATTTGCTATGTATTTTTAAGTGTACTTTTAATCAATTTACTAAAAATTGTAAGTCACATCATCTGTGCAAAAACAAAGGAGGATGGAGTCCGTCCAGCCATTATGTCATTGCCATGGAAGAACGTGGCAGGTCTTTGGTGAGAGACCAGCAGGTCTTTGGTCAGAGCTTTGTCTTTAGGAATCACCATGCAAATATGAAGAGTACGCTGTAAGCTGATCTGTCAAGACAAGCAAAGAGTTTACCTTGTTTGCATGCATTAATTAGTAAGGCATACATTAATAAAGCTCGACAAAGTTGAGACTTTCTTTTTCCACTGTTGTGCCAGGCAGGGATCTTCAGAGAGGTGAACATTGAAGCACTGAGCTGTAGCTGTTTTATTTTATGTTTTAAACAAATAGAGTTTTATTCACAAATTAATGTGCCTGTAACTTAGTTTCAGAGTCGGACATCTCTGTTTGAGAGGCTTCTAGCTTGGCACCAGTGGTAGCAAGTGAAAAACAATGTAGTAGCAGAAGCTGGAAGTGTTTATATGTGATTCATTAAAAACTTTGGTTTTCCTATTGAAGTGAAGCATGCCAAAATAGGTGCTAAAAAGTGGAGAAGAATTGAACAGTGTTGCAAATGGAAAATGTTTTGGTAGCTTGAGTAAAAGTGTGCAATATTTAAATATATATATATATATATATATAAATTTTGGTTTTCTATTATAGCTTTCATTTATTTATTTATTTATTACAGACAGTCATTTTAGAAAATGAAGAGCTTCCTAAAATATTTCTTGATTTCCTGAACGTTCGACATGTACCTACCCTGCCAAAAGCAGAAAGTTGTGGGTAAGCTCTCATTTATTGAAAAATACATGGAGGCCAGAAGGCCCATATCCACTCAGTGCTGATGCAATTCCATTGACTTAAAATGGTCTTGCTGCCAACTCTAACACTGTAAAATAAATGGGCATTAGGTTCATGTTAAGTATGTTTATATATCCCCAAAAGGTGGTAAAATAAATCCAGCCTGTTCAAAGACAGAAATGAAGTTAAATGTAATATTCTTGGAAAGCAAAGGAGGGTTTGGATGAGAAAAATACGATTTTCTCATAGATCTTGAAGTATCTAGTGAAAAGAATATTAAAAGATATTCATAAACACTCACTGCATAGAAAGAATTTGTGTGTGTGTGATTTATGGTTATTATTAATATTTGGACAAAGCAGAAATTTATTCTGTGATCATTTTTATGTTCACCCTGTCTGTGTTTGAAAACGGGGTCTTTCATCTCTCTGATGACATCTACCCCAATAGCCCCATTGCCCTCCCCTTGGGAAGGGTTTTTGACTAGTGTAGAAAAAGAGACTCTTGGTGTGATTATGGTGAATGTAATGACTATGGAAATCCTAGAACAGTGTATCTGGAAGTTCTTTTATTGTCTGTAGGGAGAATAATTTCTTTCACTATGTAGCCTGACGTGGTTGGAAGGTCCAGCCACATTGTTTGAACCCTAGAAAGCCGCGTCCCTGTTCCACTCCCCACTGTGTCCCTGTTCCACTCTCAACCCACCCCTCTCCACTACAGATGCACAGAATGTCCTCTGTTCCAGAGGGGTGGGTTGAAAAGCATACAGATAATTGTGAGGCCCTCTTAGAGTCAGAGGTGTCAACGGCCCAGAGTGATCTGCAGCATTCAGTCTCCTAAACCCTGATAAACTTGTTGTCTCTATGAAAGCAGACGGGTTGTCCAGCCAACTACACCATTGAATTGTGGAGCCAAACCCAAACCACAGCTGGCAAATGGAGATCCAAAATGGAGTTGGAGAGAAAGGGATGGTCCCTAGTTTCTTCTGCATGGTAGTAAATATGCTACTGCTTTGAAACCTTTAAGTAGAGCTTTAAATTATTATCTACCTCCCTAAATGGGCATTTGTATGTAAATTATTTTAGGTCTGCATCACAAGCCATGATTTTCCCAGAGAATCATGGAATTGTTATTCCAAAAGTGAGTAGTAAAATTTGAAATTATGGTTCACCAATGGTGCGCCTAATATTGAATATGAATCCACAGGGATTATTCAGCTACAACACATACAGTGGTTTTGAGGATGATTGTGTCATAGCAAATATGCTCCATATGCAGTCAGTGTGATATTAGCAGTCATGCTACCCACAACAGATACGTAAAACTATGTATGGTCCAACCATGTTGTCCAGAAATAAATAAATAAGCAGCCTTCAGTGATGCAGACAAAAGCCAGCAGACTTGCAGTTTTCACTTGTAGTTAATGACAGCCAATACCCAGAGTAGGACAGTGCACCCATCACTTTATAGGTAGGTGTGCTTGTGAATCTGTTGGAGTAAAGTGGATTCTGTGATTTCCAGGTAGTGGTGGTTGTAAAATAATATTGTCTCCCATGTTTGTTTCTCTCACTGCATTATGCAGCTACTCACCAGAGAAATGTTGCTCCCTTTTATAGTTCCTGAAGGATTTGGTGATAGTTTATTTTTTTGGTTGGATGATTGGTGGGGTTTTTGTGTGTGTGTATATGTTGTTATTTTTGTGTTGTTGATATTCTTTTTTTTTTTTTGATTGTGTGTTAATTTTTTTGTAACTAAAGTTTCTTCTAACTTTAATTGCAGCTCTTTTGATGAAACAGAATCTGAAGAATCAAGGTAAGCTCGATTTCTAATCTTTCTAGGATGTCAGATTAATAAGCTACTTGCAATTATTGGCATTTCCTGTATTTTTCTAGCAGTTGTCAAAATAAAAGTAGTTTAGCACTAAAATTAATTTATTTGTTAAATGTCACAGCTAATTTCATCAGCTGTGTTAGCTCCATGTCTTTGTGTTGTGAATTGAGCATGCCTTATGCTTATATATAGAAATTCCTTACAAAACCCTAACAGAATACTGTTAGCTGTGAAATATTTCTAGGAGTGTTTTTACCCATTGAAGTGTATTTTTTGTAGCAAGAAGATTTAACAGAATTAGAGGCTTGGGTTCTTCCCTAAGCATTTGTTAGAGCTTTGTGTATCTGGTTGCACCACCTTGCAAGCATATGCATAGAGCAGACCAGGCAGGGCTGGCACTGGCTGGAGAAGGATGTGGGTTGTGTGAGCAGGGTGGGAGACAGTCCTGGGATGCCGGTCACTCTGCCCAGGTAAGGCGTACAGCAGCCTCTAAGGAGGCTGGAAGAACACGGTGAAATTTTGAGCCTGCTCAGTGGCCAGAAGAGCCTACAGGCAGCGGAACCTGGCTGAGATGTTCTTGTCTGCATTACAGAGAGCAGAGCAGGATCGGGAAGACTCAGGCTGGCTGCACACCACCCCTCCTGGATGTGACCTGTTCACCTCCAATTTCAAATTAATGGTTTCACTTTGTGGTGGCGGAGCAGCGAGCCTTGCTCCTGGGAGATGGCGTCTGCCCCCCTGGACAGCGGTGGTGTGCAGAAACGCTCCAGCACGAGTCCTGAGCAGCTTGATCACCTCACTTTATCAAAGCTAGTTTGTAGAATATTCTGTTTACTGTCCCTTGATACTGACATCCCTATTCTTGACCTTTCCAGCAAACTGTCCCACCAGCCTGTGCTGCTGTTCCTAAGGGATCCATATGTCTTGCCTAAAGCCAACGGTAATCAAACCTGTCATCTGTTAACAGTGCTTTACTGATCTGACCCTGCACCGCATAAACCACGTTATTATTAATACAGGCGTAGTCAAATGTCACTGGTCCAAAATCTAATAACCTGCCAATAAAACAATAGTTCTTGTGTAAGAAACCATTAGAACACTGAGTGGGGTGGGTGATTTATAAAAGGGTGTATTTTTCTCTCCTAGTTGTTCTCTGAGACAAATCTACTGAGAATTAAAATCAGGAGACTAAGAACATTGTTTTTCTTTTTTTTGTTGTTGACCCTTTGAGCTGTTTTGCCTGAAGGATTTGAACTTGAGGCCCGGTCCTTTATAAGTGCTTTTTCCCTAAACACCAGTCGATCTACTGTGAGCATGTTTGTATTTCCATTTGGATTATTACTATTTCTTATCATTTATAACCTCTAGAGCTCTTTAGGGGAAAAAAAAAGAAAAAAGAATGTATACTTTTAAGCGTAATTGATGTGTTCACAGGACATTTATGTTAGCCTTCATCTCTTAATACATGGTTCAAAAGAGTGTTTGAAATAGCTTGTTATAAACCTTCTTCCCTTTCATTTTTTTTTTAAAGTTCTTTGCATTATTAATTTAGAGAGCTTATCCTCTGTCTTCTTTCTAGAATTATATATGTGCAGGGAAAAAAATGATATTTTTAGTACTCTGTTACACCTGGATTTGTCATTTTACTTGTTAGAACTGTTATTTCTACTAAATTTTGTATTAAAATACATGTTTTGATTTTTCATCCTTTTTTATTATGGGTATGAATACACTTTCAAGGAATAACTTTCTCCCAGAGCTCTAAATTAAGATTATTTTAAACGTGGTAGTCTCTTTGATTTTATGAAATACCATCTATTGAAATCAAAAGTCAGGTTCTTGAGCTACCTTGAAAATCACGAAATTTTAAAGAGTAAGTATAGAAGAAAACAAGTGTTTGCTTGTAGTTTCTTAGCCAGTCAAGTGTACTTCCTTGAGATTTTCTCAAGATACACATATAAATAATTGACAGCAAGGTATAAAGAAGACAGAGCCAGGCTCTTGTCAGTGGTGCCCAGTGCCTCTCATCCTCCTGGACACACGAGGCTGCAGGTGACCGAGCACTGGCACATGCTGCCCAGAGGCTGTGGGGTCACCCTCCTTGGGGACCTCCAAAATCCCCCCAGACGTGGTGCTGGGCACTCTGCTGTGCTTGGACCCAGCACCCCCAGAGGTCCCCCTCAGCCTCAGCCATGTTGTCATTCTGTTGATTTTCAAGCTGTCCTTCAAAACCATTGGGTGGAGGCTCATGTATTTTCAGCAGGTAACAGTTATATATATAGTTACATAGTTAACAGTCTGTTTTGCAGCCTGTGTCCACTTAAGCAAGTAGTGCGGCCCAAGAGGACTGACCCCATGGAGTCTTAATATAAAGCCACAGCTTCAGAGTGAAAGAGCAGGTGCAGAAGTCCTGTGTCACTGAGGTCCACAATAGACACATTGTAGGGTGGTTTTGTTTCCTCTTGGGTTAGTGCTGCCTGGTTACATGGACTGAATGTCAATTTGAGGCTGGAGGCTGGAGTACAGAGCACAAAACAGAAGAACAAACATCAAGTGGGAGGGGTTAGAAGAGTCACTTGACAGAGTCATTCCTGACCCAAAATGACAACACTAATGCAGAGGCACCCACAGAGTTACCTCTGTCTAAAATTGTTTCAGATGCTACTTACGCTAATATTTAGAGAGAGATGCATTGCTTATCGTAATCTTAGTGTTTAACACTCTGCTTAATTGCAAACTTGGACTCGTCTAGAACAGTGTGTAAATTACGAATGTCATTTAATTCCACATTATTCCCAAGAGAGAAAATGGACTTTATGTACAGTTATCTTGAAACATTAAGATAGTGCTTAGTGTTTCCAGCCCACATGTAAGGGTTTGCTCTAGGACTTGTACTCAAGATTTTGCAGTTCTGTGAGGGTATTTATCTTCCTTCCCTAATGTGTACTGTGAGTAAGGCTGAGCTTCCATTTCTTGAAATCATCAGTAGCTTTACAGTGAATTTTGTATCTACATATTTTAAGTATTGCTCTATTTTGGATGAAGATAAATGCCTCTTCTGTTGCATGACATGTTTAAATATTAAGTAGACTTTGTTAGTGACAGCTGAGACAAAGGACTTTTAAGGCTTTTGCCAATGCAAACTTTTTTTGGCTTTGACATACAATATTTAGAATTTTATATGGCAGGTTTGCCATATTTGAAGACCCTAAAATATCAAATTCACTTGCAAATTATTCTTTACCTTAGTATTTAATGAATTAAAACACAAAGTAGAATGTGAGCTCTAGTTTTACAAGAGGGGAGAAAAAAAAACAACCACTAGGTCTAGAGGCTCTTCTGAGTTGGCTCAGCCTAGTCAGAAAGAAAACAGTTTTTACACATCTACTGTTGCATTTAAATCTTCTTTCTTTGTACCACAGAGAAAATACAGAATGAGCTTTCTAAAATTTTGTCTCTGCTCAGTTCCCACTTTGATAGATTCCTTTGTAAAAAGCAGCCAAGGTTGTTCTATGATGAAAAGTGAGTGTCCATTAGCAAATAACTATTCATTGCGTTCACTCTTTGAAGAAGGTCAACTATGACAGTTGTTTAGATCAGACGTGGAGTTAGTCTTTCCTGGGTACAGAAATGCCTGTGCTAACATCTTTTGATAAAATAGGAAATTGTGTATTTGTGGATTTTTCATGAAATAAATAGCTGTTTCTGGAACATAGCAATCTATTTTTTCCCTGTTGTACTGTTATTTGCTTTTATAAAGAACAATGTTGCTATTATTTTTTAATGACTGAATTTTAGGCATTGTTATATTCCTAGACAACTTTCCAAAAATTAGATTTACGATTACAAACATCATTGGTTTTCAGACTGACTTTTTCATGACATACCTAACACAGCAGTGCATGAGCACCTATTCTGAAGAACAATGAAGGGAAAAATCTAAAATGCTGCAAAACTAAAATGGCTGAAAAATAGAATCTCAGATTTATTGTCACTTGCTTGAAAATTATTCTAACAATTCCTGAAGTTATCTAAGTATCATAGAACTGCATGCAAGACAGTGTTTCAGTGTAGTATTATGTTTAACATAAATTAATATGCTTGATTTTTAAGGCAACAAGGCCTCACCGTACATCTGATGCTGTAAAGTTGTATCTCTTTTTATTAAATATTTGTTTTGCTGTACATCCTGTATTACATACGGTAACAGAACGAGTAAGTGCAGGTTGCTGGAGCTTCAGCATTTAATTTAGAAGGAAAACATCAGACTGCTCTTACCAGTGTATTTTTTAATAACATTAATGATAACAGTGTAGAGTTACCCTATCAGGGTGATTTGGGGTAGCAGAGCGTGCACAACCTGAGAAATCATTATTGGATTCAAAGCACTAACAGGAAATGTATAATGACAACTTACTATGAGAAGTTAGGAAAAATTATGCCTGTATTGTTTAAGGTGGAGGTTGCGGTTCATGACAACGTCCTAAAATACCTGTTTGTAAAGTCTTTAGTAAATTTGAATCACCTTATTAATACCTGATGAGTTAACTCCTTTAAGCTAATAAGGATTTCTTTTTTTAACTCAGTCCAAATCTACTTTTTGCTTGCTGTTTTTAGCTCTAAAATGATATTAGCAACACGACTAGGGGGCAAAACCTAATTCCCACCCACATTAGTAATTTAATTTATCGAGTATCTGATGGTCTCTATGAAAGCTGCATCTGCCCATTTTTTAATATCCTGCAGGCTCATAGCTGAAGGAAAAAAAATGATTAGAGTGGAAAGTTCTGTATTAGAACCATTGTTTCAATTTTGAGATCATAAAATGTGATCAGAAATTCTTACTTCTAATGCCCAGTGATTTAAGTCAACCCTTCATTAAGAAGGCAGGAGCTGGTTGAAAAATGTTTTCACTTCAGTAATGTACATGCTGCCATTCCCCTGTGCGGATATATTGTCTTTTATCACATAATTCCTTCATGTTAAATTTAACATGAAAATTTAAGTGCCAGTTTCCTCTGCAGCTGTGGTGAGTTTTTTTTTTTTTCTCCTTCATATAATATAGGATGACTTTTTGTAACATGTGACATTTCATGTTGATTAGTCAGCCTGAAATTTTTCTGCCTCAAATAATCATCTCTGATGGTATAGGCATCCCCAAGTCTTCTCAGTCTAAACATTGCTGTAAACCACAATGGAAAAACAGCTTTGAAGTATTCCCAGTAGCAATCTTGGAATTCCTTCAAGTATATTGAGATTTTGTTAGAAATTGAATTGCCAGTGTAATCCATCTTCCTTGTGAGAAAAGATTCAGATAAAGAGCTGGAGCCAAGCAGCATTAAGTATTAGAACATCCCTTTAAATCAATAAGCTACAAATCTGGCAGCGCATTCATGCAATACCCAGTGCTACACTAAAGTGGCTTTAGTGCTGAAACAGCATTACTAATAGCACATCCCCAACATGGATAAACAGTTGAGCGATGTAGTAACCCAGATTATACTAGGCCTTACGTAGTGAAGTTTCACAAGAACACCTATTGCACTGACATAGATAATAAAGCAAGGTATTTTCTTTTCTTTCAGATGACTTTCCTAATGTAGTTATAGAAGGCATCCTACATGGAATATTTTATCCTCATTTACTGCCAAGGTAGAAGGGATACGTGGCTAGAAGAAGCTGAATCAAGTCTCCGAGTCATGCTTAATGATACTAGTAAGAATAAGGTTCTGTAATGTGATAATTACATTCAAAATCAAGAGGCACAACCTCAGCTTCAGTTCAAGCATTATATCTCTTTAAATAAAATCAATGTCACTACAGTTGCTGCTTTTAAGGAAAAAAAAAGATATGGAAACAACAGTATAGAAGTTATTTATACCTTATATGTAGACATGCTCTAACTATTTAACACTAAAAGCTGAAAGTCATACACTGAATTACACTACCCTTTGAAAATAATTACTTTTTAATCATTTCTATCATAAATTACACTAAACTTTTTTGTACCTGGATTTTTCCCAGCACATGTACCCATTGCTGGCAGTGGATGGATTGAAAGTGCTGGCACTGAAGAGAGCGCATGAGAAAGTGGAGGGGAAAAAAAAAAGGCAAGAAAAAATTGAAAACATCTTATTTTGTTCATTTTTCTTAACTTATTTTGAATCTGCTCCTTAATATTAGGTTGGAAAAGAGCCAATGCAGGTGTATGGAGAGTTTCTATTAGAAAACACGCTTCCAATTCTGTAATGCATAGCTCTCTTTCAGGAAATTGTCTGGATTTTAGTCAAAATGATTTTATTGACCAGGTGATTTTACATGGCATTTATGCATCTCATTTCGTTATAACAAATAACGTATGTATGTTTACTCTTTGAGTTGACTTGCAGACTGTATTCCATATCTTAACATTTTATGAGTCACAAAGCGTGCAGCTCTGTGGTAAGCTAATGCAAGACTATGATTAATTAGTAACACGATAAAACATATATATACATTTACTTGTGTATATATGTATTTGTTCAGATTTAACTGGAAATTGTATGTGTGATACTGGAGTTTACCAAATAAATTACTTAGAACTTGAATGTACTGCTTCAGTGTATTTTTTGTGCATTTCTGTTCAAACAAGACATTTCTGAACTTATCAGAGATGGTTCTGACATCGCCACACAAAGCATGAGAAAATACTTGGTTGCCTGTTCATCTAATATTCCCAGCACCACACTATCCAAATATGCTGCACTTATAAAACGGTGTGACTGAACACTGCTAGTAAAGTCCTTGGGCTAATCAGAGAAATAGTGTTGCAGAAAAGCAGTAGCAGCTAAGCTAGGCACTAACAGAAGTCTGATCTTGGAGACATGGGTTGCCTTCTGCTATTGAATCTGTTTTAAAGCTGCTTGGAAATGGTGAAAAGTTGGGACTTGCTTAAGAGGTAAGCCTGTGTGTCCTGGTTTCAGCTAGGACAGAGTTAATTTTCCTCCTAGTAGCTGGCAGGGTGCTATGTTTTGGATTAGGATGAGAAGAGCGCTGATAACATGCTGATGTTTTAATTGTTGCAGAGCAGTGCTTACACCAAGCCAAGGACTTTTCAGCTTCTCGCTCTGTCCTGCCAGCGAGCAGGCTAGGGGTGCAACGGGAGCTGGGAGGGGACAGACCCAGCACAGCTGACCCAAACTGGCCAAAGGGGTATTCCATACCATCTGACGTCATGCTGAACAATATATAGGGGTGGTTAGCCGGGGTGGGGGGGGCCGGCTGCTCGGGGATAGGCTGGGCATCGGTCAACGGGTGGTGAGCAATTGCATTGTGCATCACTTATTTCGTACACATTATTATTATTAATACTATTAATACTATTATTATTATTATTATTATTATTATTATTATTATTATTATTATTATTATTATTATTTTCCTGTCTTAATAAACTGTCTTTATCTCAACTCACAGGCTTCACTTTCCCATTTCTCTCCCCCATCCCAGAGAGGGAGGGGGGAGGGTGAGCGAACGGCTGTGTGGTATTTAGCTGCCAGACGGGCTAAACCACAACAGTCCTTTTGGCGCCCAACATGGGGCCCGAAGGGTTGAGATATCGACAGATTTGACCAGAGTGTGTTAAACTAAAATTGGTATAAGTATTCGACCTGCTTAATAGTTGCTAGTCACAATGTTGATTGCCTTAATCTCAAGTCTGCTGTGCCTGTTTCCCAAATTGAGTTTTATAGCACGTTACTTTCTGTATGTGCTCCCTGTCGTGCTGTTTATCCTTTCCGGGCCCTGGTTTAAGATTGTTATGGTACTGTGTGGTGTAACGATGGCTTATGAAATGATGAGATTTCTGGTCATGACTCTAACCTGGTATTTGTCATCGACTCTATACTTCGGAAACCATATCTCAGAAACTATTAGCAATTACACCTATTGCCTTTTTGCGTCAGGGAGCCAATCTGTGGAGGGGACAGGGGAAGATATTTTTTCCTACCTGTTCACTCTCCCTTCCTCCTTCACCACCCTCTTATCCCCCGAGCTAGTTACGGTAGCTCTCCAAGATGTTGAATATCCTTGGGATACTCAGACCAGCATGTTCCTGTTGTTATGTCTCCTGAATGCGCTTCAGGTTTTGTTTAAGGTTAAACAACTACTTAGGAATCTCATCTGGAGATCTGTCTTGAGGCGGGATATTTGCGAGTGGCAGGGAGTGTGGGAGGATATGGGCAGGTTTCTAGAGCAGTGGGCAGCTCCAGTGTTTTGGACATTCACCCCTGAACAACTGCAAAATCCTAAAAAACTGGTAGAATGCTTGAAAAAAAAGGTGTCATGACTCTGGCAGTTCCAAAGTGACACAAATCACTGTGGCGTGCTGGGGTCTGGCTTGTGCCTATCGAGCTGCAATTGATGCTACTATCAACCTAGTGACAGACCCTGCGGCCGTTCCAGCTCCAGCTCCCGCAGCCGTTCCAGCTCCAGCTCCCGCAGCCACTCCAGCCCCTGCAGCTGCTCCAGCTCCTGCAGCCACTCCCATTCCTGTGGCTGGGTCAGAGAAACGAACTGTAGCAGTGCAAGTTGCCCCTGCAGAGGGTATTCCAACCCCTGTAGCAGACCCTGTGGCTGGGTCGGAGAAAGGAACTGTAGCAGTGCAAGTTGCCCCTGTAGACAAGGTGAAAAAATGGTATAGAGACTCAGGTCGTTTAGAACGCAGACAGTCTTCTGTTAGGTCTCGGTATGGAGAAGACGGGGCTGGGCCATCAAATGTGCAGGAGGATGAAGATGAGGATGAGGATGCCGAAAAATCAACAGTAACTACCCGAACCCTATACCAGCGTGAGCTACGAGATGTGCGAAAAGATTTTGGTCGCTGTATAGGTGAGCAGCTTGTCACCTGGCTGCTCCGGTGCTGGGACACTGGAGCCAATTGTGTGGAATTAGAGGGCAGGGAAGCCAGGCGGCTGGGATCCCTTGCTAGAGACGCAGGCATTGACAAAGCAATTGGAGATGGAGCACGATCTCACAGCCTCTGGAGGCGTCTCCTGTCAGCTGTGAAGGAAAGGTATCCCTTCAAGGAAGAACTTGTATGTCTACCAGGCAAGTGGACCACCATGGAGAAGGGAATTCAGTACCTGAGGGAATTAACCGTACGGGAAGTAATTTATAAGGACCTAGACGATGCACAAATATCCACAGATCCAGATGAAGTCCAGTGTACACGACCCATGTGGCGGAAGTTTGTACGGAGTGCACCATCATCATATGCCAGCTCATTGGCAATAATGATCTGGAAAGAGGATGAGGAACCCACAGTGGATGAAGTGTCTAAACAACTCCGGCAGTATGAAGAAAATCTCTCCTCTTCCCTACAGGCCTGCGTCTCGGCTGTGGAGAAACTCTCTGAAGAGTTCCACCGACTTAAAGAGAATTTATCTTCCCCACCAGCTGAACGAACCAGTGGCCACCAACTAAAAGAGAATACTTTGGAGAAACTTTCTGAAGAGGTCCACCAACTTAAAGAGAGCTTATTTTCTTCCCCACCTGTACAAACCAGTGTCTCGGCTATTAGGGGTAAATGTTCATCCGTGCAAAGAAGACAATATGGTGGGTACACACCCCGCGCCACCCTGTGGTTTTACCTACATGACCATGGAGAGAACATGAGAAAATGGGATGGAAAATCTACTGCGACCCTAGAGGCACGGGTACGTGAGTTGCAAAAGAAAACAATCGGGAGAAAGGGGTTCTCTGAAAAGTTTGCTGCTCCAACTTCCAGCAGGCAGTCCTTTAAACACAGAAACGAAGATTCTGACCAGGACTAGAGGGGCCCTGCCTCTAGCCAGGGGGAGGAAAGGGACAACCGAGTTTATTGGACTGTGTGGATTCGATGGCCTGGCACGTCTGACGCACAGAAGTATAAGGGTTTAGTAGACACCAGTGCACAATGTACTCTAATGCCATCCAGCTGTAAAGGGCCAGAGCCCATCTGTATTTATGGCGTGACGGGGGGATCCCAGCAGTTAACTGTATTGGAGGCTGAAGTGAGTCTAACCGGAAATGAGTGGCAAAAGCACCGTATTGTGACTGGCCCGGATGCTCCGTGCATCCTTGGCATAGACTATCTTAGAGGAGGATATTTCTAGGACCCAAAAGGGTTCCGCTGGGCTTTTGGCATAGCTGCCTTAGAGACAGAGGACATTAAACAGTTGTCTACCTTGCCCGGTCTCTCAGAGGACCCTTCTGTTGCGCGGTTGCTGAGGGTTGAAGAACAGCAAGTGCCAATCGCTACCACAACTGTGCACCGGCGGCAATATCGCACCAACCGAGACTCCCTGATTCCCATCCACGAGCTAATTCGTCAACCGGAGAGCCAAGGAGTGATCAGCAAGACCCATTCACCTTTTAATAGTCCCATATGGCCAGTGCGAAAGTCTAATGGTGAGTGGAGACTAACAGTGGACTATCGTGGCCTGAACGAAGTCACGCCACCACTGAGTGCTGCAGTGCCGGACATGCTAGAACTCCAGTACGAACTGGAATCAAAGGCAGCCAGGTGGTATGCCACAACTGATATCGCTAATGCATTTTTCTCCATCCCTCTGGCAGCAGAGTGCAGGCCACAGTTTGCTTTCACTTGGAGGGGAGTCCAATATACTTGGAATCGGCTGCCCCAGGGGTGGAAACATAGCCCTACCATTTGCCATGGACTGATCCAGTCTGCGCTGGAGCAGGGGGAGGCTCCTGAACACCTGCAGTACATCGATGACATCATGGTGTGGGGTGACACTGCAGAGGAAGTTTTCGAGAAAGGGAAGAAAATAGTCCAAATCCTTCTGAAGGCCGGTTTTGCCATAAAACAAAATAAAGTTAAAGGACCTGCATGAGAGATCCAGTTTTTAGGAATAAAATGGCAAGACGGACGTCGTCAAATCCCAATGGAAATCCCAACAGAATAACAGCTATGTCTCCACCAACTAGCAAAAAGGAAACACAAACTTTCCTAGGTGTTGTGGGGTTTTGGAGAATGCATATTCCAAATTACAGTCTGATTGTAAACCCGCTCTACCAAGTAACCCGTAAGAAGAATGCTTTTGAATGGGGCCCTGAGCAACGACAAGCCTTTGAACAAATTAAGCAGGAAATAGTTCATGCAGTAGCCCTTGGGCCAGTCCGAACAGGACCAGATGTAAAGAATGTGCTCTACACCACAGCCAGGGAGAATGGTCCCACCTGGAGCCTCTGGCAGAAAGAACCTGGGGAAACTCGAGGTCGACCCCTGGGGTTTTGGAGTCGGGGATACAGAGGATCTGAGGCCCGCTATACCCCAACCAAAAAGGAGATATTGGCAGCATATGAGGGAGTTCGATCTGCTTCGGAAGTGGTCGGTACTGAAGCGCAGCTCCTCCTGGCACCCCGACTGCCGGTACTGGGTTGGATGTTCAAAGGAAGGGTCCCCTCTACACATCATGCAACTGATGCTACATGGAGCAAGTGGGTTGCACTGATTACTCAGCGGGCTCGAATAGGAAACCCCAGTCGCCCAGGAATCCTGGAAGTGATTATGGACTGGCCAGAAGGCAAATACTTTGGGATATCATCAGAGGAGGAGGTGGTCTGTGCTGAAGAAGCCCCACTGTACAACAAGCTACCAGAAAATGAGAAGAAATATGCCCTGTTCACTGATGGGTCCTGTCGTATTGTGGGAAAGCATCGGAGATGGAAAGCTGCTGTATGGAGTCCTACACGACGAGTTGCAGAAGCTGCTGAGGGAGAAGGTGAATCGAGTCAGTTTGCAGAAGTGAAAGCCGTTCAGCTGGCCTTAGATATTGCTGAATGAGAAAAGTGGCCAGTTCTCTATCTCTATACTGATTCATGGATGGTAGCAAATGCCCTGTGGGGGTGGTTACAGCAATGGAAGCAGAACAACTGGGAGCGCAGGGGCAAACCCATCTGGGCTGCTGCATTGTGGCAAGATATTGCTGCCCGGGTAGAGAACCTGGTTGTAAAGGGACGCCATGTAGATGCTCATGTGCCCAAGAATCGGGCTACTGAAGAACATCAAAACAACCAGCAGGTGGATCAGGCTGCTAAGATTGAAGTGGCTCAGGTGGACCTGGACTGGCAACATAAAGGTGAATTATTTATAGCCCGATGGGCCCATGACACCTCAGGCCATCAAGGTAGAGATGCAACATACAGATGGGCTCGTGATCGAGGGGTGGACCTGACCATGGACACTATAGCACAGGTTATTCATGATTGTGAAACACGTGCTGCAATTAAACAAGCCAAATGGTCAAAGCCTCTCTGGTATGGAGGACGATGGCTGAAATACAAATATGGAGAGGCCTGGCAGATTGATTACATCACACTCCCCCAAACCCGCAACGGCAAGCGCCACGTACTTACAATGGTGGAAGCAACCACCGGATGGCTGGAAACATATCCTGTGCCCCATGCCACCGCCCGGAACACTATCCTGGGCCTTGAAAAGCAAGTCCTATGGCGACATGGCACCCCAGAAAGAATTGAGTCAGACAATGGGACTCATTTCCGAAACAACCTTATAGACACTTGGGCCAAAGAACATGGTATTGAGTGGGTGTATCACATCCCCTATCATGCACCAGCCTCCGGGAAAGTTGAACGATACAATGGACTGTTAAAGACTACACTGAAAGCAATGAGTGCTGGGACATTCAAAAATTGGGAAACACATTTGGCAAAGGCCACCTGGTTAGTCAATACTAGAGGATCTGCCAACCGAGCTGGACCTGCCCAATCAAACCTGTTATGCACTGTAGAAGGGGATAAAGTTCCTGTAGTGCACGTAAGAAACATGCTGGGTAAGACAGTCTGGGCTACTCCTGCCTCAGGAAAAGGCAAACCCATTCGTGGGATTGCTTTTGCTCAGGGACCTGGATGCACTTGGTGGGTAATGCAAGAGAATGGGGAGGTCCGGTGTGTACCTCAAGGGGACCTAATACTGGGTGAGAATAGCCCATGAGTTGAATTGTAGTATGTTAATTATCATATAACACTGTATGTCATCACTACCATGGTTGCTATATATCATAGATGAAAATGGTGATTAATTAGAAGGTATTGGAAAGAGTGTAACCTGAGCATGACATAAATGGTATGGAATAAGGGGTGGATATCTGTCCTGGTTTCAGTTAGGACAGAGTTAATTTTCCTCCTAGTAGCTGGCAGGGTGCTATGTTTTGGACTAGAATGAGAAGAGCGCTGATAACATGCTGATGTTTTAATTGTTGTAGAGCAGTGCTTACACCAAGCCAAGGACTTTTCAGCTTCTCGTTCTGTCCTGCTAGCGAGCAGGCTAGGGATGCAGCAGGAGCTGGGAGGGGACAGACCCAGGACAGCTGACCCAAACTGGCCAAAGGGGTATTCCGTACCATCTGACGTCATGCTGAACAATATATAGGGGTGGCTAGCCGGGGTGGAGGGGGGGCCGGCTGCTCGGGGATAGGCTGGGCATCGGTCAACGGGTGGTGAGCAATTGCATTGTGCATCACTTATTTCGTACACATTATTATTATTAATACTATTATTATTATTATTATTGTTATTATTATTTTCCTGTCTTAATAAACTGTCTTTATCTCAACTCACAGGCTTTACTTTCCCATTTCTCTCCCCCATCCCAGAGAGGGAGGGGGGAGGGTGAGCGAACGGCTGTGTGGTATTTAGCTGCCAGACGGGCTAAACCACAACACTGTGGCTGCAGGACTTGTTCAGGTGGTAGAGCTCTCTTTCCTGTCTGAAGGATTAACCTCCAGGAAAGCTAGCAGTGGAGAGCTATTTGGCTAAGGGAGTACAAAACGTTCTTGCTCTTATTTCCAAACACTGCTTCCTAGTGATGCTTTCTGGAGTCTTACCTGGAACATTTTAGTAGAAAAAAACAAATCCACAGCACAAACTGAACAGTGTTAAGATGGAAGTCTGATTGCATAATACTAGGCAAATCTGGAGGTCCTGTTCAAGCTTTCCTCTAGCCCTGTTTTAGAGAGAGCAATCCTTCACAGGTCTCGAAAAAAAGCATCAGTATTTACCTTCAGGAGAGGCCCCAGGACTGTCGGTGATGAACCAGCAGAATTAGCTTTGTAACAACAATTGACATTATTGACATTAGGAGGACCTTTGATAAGTCCCTGCACAGAGTTTTCCTGATTACTTGCAAGTGCAGAGGGTGCCAGTAGGCAGCTCTGCAAGCATAGTGCTCACTCCTACCCTACACCATGCAAAGTCTGAACACCTCACATGGGCTGCAGGACATCTTCCAGGAAAACAGGCGCTTCTAAGTTAAGTGGCGTGCTACCTTGGGTGCAGATGGGTGAATCCTTCACCAGATCTTGCAGCCAGCTCTTATGTCTCAAGTTCTAAAATACTGCAAATCTCAAGAGAAAAGAAGTCCATATCTCTGATGGAAAACACTGTCTAACTCATTAAAAAGCCTAACACAACTGTCCCAAAGTGGAACCTTATGCTAACCTTG
Source organism: Cygnus olor (assembly GCF_009769625.2). Lineage (NCBI taxonomy): Eukaryota > Metazoa > Chordata > Aves > Anseriformes > Anatidae > Cygnus > Cygnus olor. The sequence goes on along the minus strand of NC_049198.1, from coordinate 62,044,584 downwards.
TTCAAATGCTACCAGTTAAGCTGTCAGCTTGTAAGAGTATTTAAGAAGCGTTACAAAAATAATGAATCTGAAGTTTCATCTCTGACATACAATAAAACTGAAAGAAAGTGTTTGAGCCTTACCATAGATAACATAATAAGCTATGATACAAAATCCACCATGCTGTAGAACCATGGACTCTTCTGTTTTTATCAGTGTTTAACTGATGATCTTACTTAACAATAGAAAGAACTGCTCTTCCTTGAGTATAGGATTGTATCTGAATACAGTGCTTTTTGAAATACAGTAGGGACATTATCTGACAAGTTAAGATTAGAGAAATTTACCACCCCGCTCAAATCTTACAACCTCATCTGAGAAGCAGCACCCCTTCACAGTTTGTAGAATCAACTGAAGTGAAAAAAAAGGTCTCTGGTGGAAAAAACAAACAACATCAACACCAACACCAACAAAATTAACAAAACCCTCTTCAGTATTCATTTGAAATCCAAGTTTATTTATTCAAAACATTTTATTCCCCCGCCCCGAGAAATGTATTTAAAAGAAGCTGATACTTTTACAGAAAATAACATTTTCAGTTGAAAAGGTGGAAACAAAAATTGCAAAAATGTCCAAAGAAAACAAAATGATTGTTTCAAACCTTGAAAAAAAACAGAGGTACTTCTAAAATTTTTCATGAGAGACCTTTTCTGCAAGATTTAGGATTTAGCTGAATATGTCTTGATTTTCAAGGTGTAACAGGTCCATCAAATTATTACAGAAACAGCCCTATCTATTATATACGTGGCAAATGATAAGCATTGTCTACACATAGCCTCATGTGTTTTAAGGAGAAAACTCAATGCATAATCGAGGTCAGTCAAAAATTTGGGCCCCGAAGAATTAAATTTTACTTTCCATTTCAACTGTTGGTCTCACCAGCCATCTACTTCAACTACAAATGGCTCTTTTACAGCTATTTTGCCGCTGTTCACAATCACACAGTCTTGAAGGGGGCGGTCATGTTCATCTGTCTGCTGAAGTTCTATTGAGTGCACCACAGACTGTGTGAAAAATAAAAATAAGAAGTTCTGTTTAGTCACAGAAATGCCAATGGCTCAAGTCTGGCACCAGGTAAGCACCCGAGGGCTCCTAGCATTACTGTTTATTAAGCAACATCTGAACTGAGACCTTTCCCCTATTTAGTTCCCACAGACACTTTTTTCCACATTACCAGTTGTGCCACTCTGGAACCCACACAAAGTTGGCAGAAGCACATGGAAGGCTGTTTGCCCTTCTATAAAAAAAAAAAAAAAAGCCAACAAAATATTACGAAGGAGCAGCTAAAAATATCCTTTCAGCTGATCAGCCTAGAGCATACAGAGTCTTATCTGAGGTCTATGAGCAGAAACTGAATCCAGAGATCATAAAGGATGAGTGGTAAATGTTTTTCTGATCCTACATCACAACTGGGCTTACAGAAATCTGATGGCTACTTTTACCTCCAGTGTAACTGACACACAGATTTTAAGTGCAGTACCATGCCTGCCAGTCAGACAGGCAGAGGCCTCATGTTAGGCAACTAATTAAAGTAGTATTTTTAAAGGACAAAATTCAGTTAGAAATATTGACTATCTGTCTTTGGATATCTGCCCATTAATCTAACTAAACTAAAACTTAGTCTAAATCTCTCCTCAAAATTTTTCAGCTACTACTGTAGCTCACGAGAACTGAATTCAATACGCAGGAGGGGATGGAGGAAAGTGTTCTGATGAGATTTTCAAACTCCCCACAGAACTGATCAGTGCAGCAGGTCATGTTTCCCCATTTATTTCAAAACATAGATTAAATGGAGCAACTCAAAAGGAGAAGCGTAATCAGTTGGAAATAATATTTTTAAACTTAAATATTTTATTTGCAATGATATATTTGATCGGTTTTGCTGCTACGTACGTTTTGAGGATATTAACCATAGATTTCTTCCTTTCTAAATAGATCTGAACATATATTTGTATACTTTACATGCACATGCTTCTAAAACTCTATCAATGAAAGTGTTATCCATAATTAGCACATGCTACAAAATTAGATTTTAGCTTGTAGAAGTACGATTATTTCATGGCTAGCAGCATTACTACAAGGGGGACCTCGCTTACTCTGTTGGTAATCTGCAAAGGTGTCAGTGCTGATTTCAGTGGTTTGTGGTCTGAAACAAGAGATGTGAAAGCCAAAGGGATGATTTAAGTTTCCATTTCTGTAATCATCTTCTGCTATTTCTTTCAATTCTAAATCTCCCGGCTTCAAGCTCTTCACATTGTTTTTCTACCATGTGCACATTAGATTAACAACAAGCTGTCTTGAACAATTGAGGGCAAGTTATGCTAACACAGATATTGTGCAGATATTCCTCAATTAATCTTACCATTACTTTTAACTTACCATTCCATCAAGGACTTTGCCAAATACTACATGTTTTCCATCTAACCAAGAAGGCTTTGTCACACTGATGAAAAACTGGGATCCGTTGGTATCTGGGCCAGAATTAGCCATGCTAACCCATCCAATTCCATAGTGTTTGAGCTTGAAGTTCTCATCTGGAAATTTTTTTCCATAGATGCTTCTTCCTGTGATAAAAAAATAAAAAATAAATATAAAAAAAAATCTTCAAGAATGGGGAAAGCAAAGTACAAATTCAAGATCTCAAGATTAAAAGATCTAAGATACAAAATATAAAGATTAATGAATTAATGAATTTGAGTAAGTCCAGCAACATCACTGTTGCATCATCAGTGATTCCGTAAACTGAAAGCATTTTATGTGTAAAAAGTAAGGTAAGATAAAACACCAGATATAAGGAGAGAATATTTAAAGCTGACCATGCCTCTGAATTTAACAAGCAAACTCAGTATCTTCAAAGGTCCTCCTAACATACAGCACTGAACAACAGCATACTTCAACCTCTTCCACAAATTTAAATTACATAATTATAGCCACTAAAAATAAAGTAGCCATATTTTGTGACAATTTTAGTATTTCCTTTTACAAGATTTTCCTCCTAATATACAAAATTACTTCAGACATGTTTGGGAATGTATAGAGACCAAAGGGAAGCTATCCTAAAAGACTCGGTGTGTACTTGTACAAACATTACGTAAGGATTTTGATGTTTTAAAATAGTTTAGAATAAAAAGCGTTAGTCATGTTTAAACCACCACCGCTTTGAAAAGAGAACTCTGTTGCATTCTTTATTTGTACAGTGCCTTGCACAGTAGGGGCACTGCTCCCAACAAACTGCCAGATGCTATCCCAATAAACAGTATTAGCAGGCAAACAAACATTGCCTACCTTTAATGCTAAAACTGTGTCTTTGGTATTTTAGCCTTCCCCATTGTTCGCTGCAAGGAAAAGGAATGTGTGTTTTCCATTCTGTCCCAGCGGGGAAATCACTAACACTGTATGCAGACAGTTCAAATCGTAGCGCCTGAAGAATATGTGTGTAAAGGAAGAGAAGAAATCAGAAGCCAGAATGCATGCAATGCAAGAGATGCTGCACTAGGACTGCCCTCAGCGGGCTGGCTGAACTGCTCTTCCAGAGGCTCAGGAGGCAGAAGTTTTAATTTCAGAAGAAAAAAAAAGAGAGAGCAAGACCCTCGTTTCCTAATTTCTCTATCCCTGCTTTGAAATTCCCTCCCACAGCACATTTCAGAAAGTTCCACAGAAATGGCTGAGCTGAGGACAGAGAGGACACACTATGCCTCCCCCACCTGCCTTCTCTCTATGCGCTTCCACTCTTTCATCACAGATTAGTTTTCTGCAGGTTGACTTGAATTGGTTCATGTATACATGCAGTGACTGCCTCAGGGAAGAAGCACTGCCGCAAAGCCAGAGCAGGGGAAGGTAGAGATGTCCATCTTTTGGAGACAGGATGCTGTGAGAGCTGCTCAGCTGCTCAGGGGGCTCCAACCCACCACGCAAAGCCATGCTGCTTGAACGGGGACAAGTCAGACAGAAGAGAGCTATCTGCAAAATTTTAGGACAAAGGAAGCTCTACATGTAATCTGGTAATCCAAATAGTTTCAGCTTATGCTCCAAGGTACTTGGAAAAGTACTAGATGCTTCCAAAACAAATGTTTTCTTCATTTATGGGAGTTGAAAGAAAGAAAGAAAATGTTGTTTTGCCCATCTTTTCTGTAGGCATTTGAAGAAAGGAGAGGGAAACTGACAGATACTGAGTGTGTTACCTCCTGATCCATCTCCAGCTGTGAAGTCACCTCCTTGAATCATGAAGTCTTTGATCACACGATGAAATTTACTTCCTTTGTATCCATATCCTCTCTAAGAAAATGAAATAAATCTTTTAATGACTATAACATACAGTTCTATATGATCATATGGAAATAAGCGTATGGTGAATCATCCCGTCAGAGAATACACCACCACCTGAGAGAAATATTGGCAAGAAACAAATTGAAGTGAGATGCTGGTGAATGCAGCTGGGGTGCAGTGCCACAGAGCAGGTATCTTCACCTGACCACAGTGCCTCCACATGCTAGATCTACATGGTAGGGACAAACTGAGATGCTGATACCCAACTTCTCATAATTACATCTTGTGAAACATCCTGCAAGGACTTTTGTGCCTTATGCAGCAGAGCACAGCCTCAGGGATGGCTCTCCTGCACTGACCCCACTGAGTTAAGACAGACAGTTCACAGCTGAACTGGCATTTAACAAGTGTTTATTTCCCATATCCAAACTTTAGCACACGGTGAAAAAAACTGCAAACCTACTTCTCCAGTTGCCAGTACAATGAAGTTCTCCACAGTTTTGGGGACAACCTTTCCAAACAATCCAATTGTAATTCTGCCAACATCTCTGTCTCCAATCTTCACGTCAAAGAAGACCTAGACGTTTTTGTGAAGAGAACACAAGAGACACAAACATGAGTGCAGCAAAAAGACCAAGCTTTTCAAAGTGCACAACAGTAAGAAACAGCCTCTGGCGGATCTGTATTAATAGCATCCTTCAGTCCCTGAGGGTGCTGTTTTCCTTCTAGCTACCAAAACTAGATTAGGCAAACTGTCTGAGAACTGGTGACTACACATTTCATTTCTAATTGTTTTTAAGGGCTCAATGGCATTGTTATATCACAGGTTTGAAGGTAAGGCTCAGGAAGCTTTTTCCCAGACATGCATGTGTTTAAAGACATATGGAAAACGTGAAATAAGAAAGGAGGTAAGAAGAAAAATGCTGCCATTCCAGTGTCATAGTGACAAAGAACTATAGTGCCGACGTGTCCCACAGATGATAGTTTGCCATCCACTCGCAATCTTCACTGTTTTAGGCATTTGTATGTATGTGATTAAGTAGAGGCGAAAGCCTACAACTCATTAAATTGACAAACAGCGGGAAGAAAACCCTACTGCTGCAGCAACATGTCACTTTGCCACATAAGAATTCAAAGCTGCCCAGAGAAATAACCAGGCTACACTAGGTAGCTGACTGCCTAAAGTCTTCTATGTACATGTTGCTAAAAAAGCATACTTGGAACAGACAAAAGACTTAAAAGGCATTTTAATATAGTTCAGAATATCTGAAGGCATCACTGAACGTGCAAAAATGTTCCAACAATTACTGAAAACAGGAACAGCTGTCAGGAAATGAGGCATTTTGAAGTTCTGAAAAAGTTACATAAAAACCATTACAACTTCTAGGAAATGGCAATGTGTATTCCTATGATGTGGTATTTGCTGTTCCTTGTGGCACTCGACCAAATATTACTTGTCTGCAACTCTAAGAAATTAGTTCAATAATGATAATAAATGACCAGAGGCTCTCCAATGTGAATGTCTCTTTCATGCTCCCCTACTAAACATTTCTACCGTTTCTTGATCTTCCATGTGGTTTTGACTGTTTAACTTTTGGCTAACATTATAAAAGCTACATACAAAAATAAAATAAAATTCCTTTTGGTACACCTCATTCATTTCCTTGGCACTTGGCACTAAATAACATAATTCTTAGATGTGTGGCTCCCGAAGTATTAACAACAAACTTTCACTGATTTCTTGACATCCTTATAAGTATACCCCTCTGAATTCTACCATCAGGACTCCCTAGCTACGGGTTATCTATCGCCTGTGTAGGTGTTCTAAGCACACCTCATTTTCCATGGAGATGTTGTCCAGGTACAAGGCTGCCTGAAATACGTGAGCATCTGGCAACACAACCAAGGCTACAGAACGATGCCCTCAGGTAGGAGCGATATCAAACGCTTCCACAGAGCCCAAAGATGCATCTTAAACCTAACCCAGGCAGGAGGCCTCACAGATGGCAGTGCTTCTTGGCCAAGCGGCAAGCCCCGTACTTCCACATCGCATTGCTTCAGCTTATTCTGCATTTGTGAACAGCAAGTTCCTGGCTTCCCATTCACACCTCACACACCTGTTCTACCTGCTTGGTATTTGGAAAGCACTGCGCTTCCTAATTACACACTGCAAAATGTGCCTGTGCATATCTCCAGTATGTCATGTTTGCGTTGAGAAGCCATGTTCTCCTAAGCAAATCTCCTTAAGTTCTCTGAAAAATCAATGGCACACTTAGTGAGTTAGCACAGCAGTCCCAAATTTCCAAAAACACATGGCCAGAATCTTCACTGAAAACTCTCAGAAAACAAACATGATGTGTCTGATTAATATTTATATAAATATTTAATATTGTTTACAATTTGCAGTAAGTGTGTCATGCCTGAAATGAAGGAGTCCATCAGTCAGGCAGGCTGGTTATGGTGTACATACCCATACATGACTAGGAGAAAAGGATTTACATCAAAATGAAAAAAAGACAGTGTTAAATAAGAGGGGAAAAATTTGAGAAAAAAAAGTTGACTGTTGAAGAAAGGTCTCATGATTTCTGCTGACCAGGTAACATGATGACAAATGAAACAAGCTCCTGATAAATGCAGCATATTGCACGTGGAAAAACGACTGTATGGCCGCAGTGAGGGGAGCTAAAAAGGCTTCCACTCGGAAAATGCATTTGATAGTAAGTTTGACCCTGGGCTCATGAAAATCAGAGAAAGAAATGCATGTTAGAAATCATTAAAGGCGGAAGAGGGCAAGAGAAGGACACGATGGTGCAATGGCACACGTCCGCACTGCGCCTTCGCACCCTGGGTGCTGCACGTAACGCCGGCTCCTGTCGCAGAGTGACACCACCAACCTAGAAAAGGCAGAGAAGAGGGCAGCAGGGATGCTCGCAGACGTGGAGTGCCTTCCACAGGGGGAAGATTAAATAAAATCCTGGAAGAGAGAGAACTGGCACAGTACAAGGAGCTCTGTGAGGCTCTGAAGGCGACAATCCTCCACGTCCCTCAGCGCAGGAACCGAGAGAGGCATACGGCGAGACCCCAGGGGGCGGTGGGGAGAAGTAAAGTACTTTATGTGAGACCAAATCGTGCAAGGCATTAATTGAAGATAACTTGCGGGGGGGGTGGGGAAGGGCGGGGGAAGCAGTCCCTGCCCCCTGACAGCGAGTGCGACCCCCCGGCCACCACCGTGCCGCCCCACTCGTCAACCTGAGGCGTGCCGGCGGCTGAGGGCTCTCCAGGAACAATAATTAAAACAAACCAACTGGTGAAAGGAGAAAGTTACACCATTTATCCCTCCCCCCCTTCTCCAGCGGCCTCCCCCCCCCCGCAGCCCGGGAGCAGCCAGCCGCCGGGGCCCAGCCCCGCAGCACAGCCCGGGGGCTGCGGCCAGGCTCGACCCCCCCGGCCTCACCGCCCCAACCCCGCCGGGAAGGGATGGGCACGGGGCTAGCAGGGAAATCCCCGCGGGGCAGGGAAGGAGAAGGGAGGGAGGGAGGCGCCGCCGCAGCCCCGGGGCCACCCGATCGGCCTCGCCTGCCGCCCGGCTGCTCACCTTGGCTGTCACGCTGGGCCCCCTCCTCCTGAATCCCGCAGCCGCCGGGGCCAGGAAGCAGAGGCAGGCGATGGCGCCGAGCACCGCAACCGGCCCCCCGCCAGCCATGGCGCTGAGGGGAGCGCTGCGGCGCCTGCGCTCGCCGCCGGGCGGCTCCTCCTGAGCCATGTGGCGGGGGGGGTGAGGGTCACCCATCTGCCTTGCGGCCGGCGGTGGCCCTCCTTAGCTTCTGGGGTGTGTAGGGGAGGGGCGGGGCGGCACAGGGCTGTGAGGAGATGGTGGCGCTAGGGGGTGGATTTGGTGGTGCCCTTTGGGTTTAGGGGCTCTGCTGGGCACCCCTGTGAGCGGCCCCAGCGCTGAGCGCTGAGGAGGCACACCGGAACAAGTTCAGCAAACTGGTGTCAGGGACCTCAATGTCTCACCCACCAAGACGGGGATCAGGGATCCTAGTGTAGCAAACTGCTCTATCTTTGACACTGACCTGTCATCTTCTCAAAAGTCTTTTGCATTCAGGATCTGACCTAAACAGCGATGTGCTGACAGTCCCAGAAAAATCTGCAAGCTGTAACATGATGAAACGTGTGGCCTCCGAAATTCCACCTTATGAAAGAAAAATAATTGACACATACTAACACGCTGCAGTCAAGAGGTTGACAGTGGCATACGTGAGGATATTCAGGATCAAACTGGGTAGCTGTGCCGCACAGGCTGTATGGCACAGCCCCACGACAGAGCCTGGCACTGGTTCAGAGCTGTCCTGGAGCTGGAGAGCAGTGCTGGAGGAGCAGGGCAGGCTCCTTGCCACTGCGGCTGCGCTGCCATCGCTGCCAAGCCCTGCTGCTTGACGCTAGGCCTGCATCAGCAAGTAGCAGAGCCAGATTTGTGGGGCACCGTGCTTGGTGCTGAACAGCTGATGTGTGCTTTTCTGGTGGTCTGTCTGGTTGACTGAATGCTGACTCACATCTGAAGAGCGTTGGGCAACATGTCTTCTGGTGTAGTTTCATCTGAAGGGAATCCAGCTGGTGCATGCCAAGGCCTCTCTGCAGTGGGAACCAAAGCACGATAAATGGAGATGTTGGAGAGATCCACTGCAAAAGTGTTCACCTGATCCCACCTACAGAGTACCACAGACGTACCCTAATGCACATCTCTGATTCCACATCAGTCACTGACACATTTTTTTGTCTGGGATGTCACTTTGCTGCTGTTATCGATTCTGCCCCGTGTGTAACTGCACTAGTACTCCTGAGTGCAATGAGATTTCTCATAAGGTGACTCCAGCAAAAACTCAGTTGTCAGGCGCAGCAAAGAGGGGTTTTCAGTGGTCCCACATTATATAGTACACTGAGTGATTATCTGGTGTAACCTATGCATGTCTCGGATAGATCCCCTGCTCTCAACAGAAGTAAAATATCTATGACTGGAACTCGTGGGTCAAAAACTAACCCAGACCAGATTAATCTAGGCCTCAGATTTTGCACCTGACCTATACAGTGGGTGCTTTCCTTTTGTAAAACTGAGGGCTTTACTGAAACCCTGCCTGCACTGACTAACTTTCAGCACTGGGGGATATGGGGCTTCAGGGCATGGTTCAAGACAGTTACCCAGTCTCTCTTTAGCTAATTACCTGTTTGTCTTAGTGCTAAAACAAAACTAATTCATATATACATAGGTGATAGAAGTACTTTGGTCCTGTTGCTAACGGTTGCTGTACTTCCCATAGTCTTTAAATCTGAAAGCAGACCTGGAAATATACTGTCTTATGCTAGATTATTCTATATGTTAGTGCACTTTTGAAGAGTATGTGAATGTGAGAGTTTGCTCATAGTAAACTGAGTGTTTGTTTTCTCTGCCAGTATGTTAAGGTACTGAGAATTTAGAATTATGATTCCGTTTCATTGCACCATCACATAATGGTGTTTGACTTTCTCTGGAGCAAAGATTTACAACAGAAATATAACAAAATCCAAAGATTTACTGACATTTGCAGTATCTGGGTATAAACTTTATTTGTATGATAACGTAGTTCTTTAGATAATGAAGTAGTTAAGGATTTTAGCTAAATAGTTTGCAACCCACATATGTATCTAATCACATACATCTCAAATCATTAAAATTCAGAAGATGAGAACTTACCATTTTCCTCTCTCTTTATCACTGCAGCCCACTGTTATTACAGTTGCCTATTTAGTATTTATCTGCTCTGAAGAGGTATCTTCATACCAATGAACAAATATTACAGACTGTGGCATGTTCTGAGGAGTATGATGAAAATGGAAAAAGCTTACTCTTAGAACATATAGGAGGGCATGTTAATATTATTCAATACTTTGAAGGTAATGTTTTTTGGTTTAAGGGTGAGTAGGGAAAGACCTACAAGGGACAGAGCATTTCTGATAGTACAGATTTATGCAAGTCATGAGGAAAATATTGACAGAAAGGTAGGAAAAACTGGAGTAGTTACTAATTCTACATCTTGAATCTAAAAGAAGAGAAGTAATAGCTGATGGGACATTCTCAGAACTATTCAGTCATATTAGTAGACTGGTTCAAATCATGACGTGCAGAGGAACAAGCAAAGAGCTAGAAAGACAACAAGGAAGAGATGGTTTGGCTAGCCAGCTCCATCTAATACTTTTAATATGGAAGGGTGCAAGTATGCTGAACAGTGCTATCCAGAGTACTACCTAAAGTTCCTTTTTACTCCCCCTCAGTAAAAATATTAGTGTTTGCAAGGATTTCTTTTCTGTTCATTGAGGTGTAAATATGTTTTATTTTGTACAAGATCGTATGTGGGGTGGGAAGAATGAGATGAGCGCCTCATAGCACTGAAGAGATTTGAAAACAGCAAGATGAAGCAGTACCTGGTTTACATTATTTTGGAAAGTTTATTCACGATAGTGATAATTTTTGGAAGAAGATAAAACGATGTTGAAATGGGAAATCTGTAGAAAAAGACAGAAACTTAATATGTTCAATGAATAGTCAATATGACATGGAAAATCTTTTTCTGAGGCTAAAACAAGAACTACATGTTCTTTTTTTAAGGAGTTTGATGTTGTGATTACCAAACTGAAGGTAGACAAAATTCTGACAAACGGGATTTTTAGTACCTGGAAAGAAAGAAATACATAGAATTAAACTAAGGAAAACTTCACTCAGAGACGGTTTAGGCTAGATATTAGGAAGAAATTTTTAATTGTGAGTATGGGCAGTCTTGCTGGAGACATGGAGCCTTCCTAGAGAATGGAACAGTCTTCCTGGAGAGGTGGTTGATGGCCCGTGCCTCGCCATTCAGGAGGCATTTGGTTGGCGCCCTCAGTGATATGCTTTAACTTTTGGTTAAACTTGAAGTGGTCAGGCGATTGGACTCAATGATCTTTGTAGGTCCCGTCAAACTGAACTATTCTAATTCTAATGGCCCAGCTCAAACTGGGAAATAATATTTTTTAAAAATATGATTTCTTTATTTCTCTGATTTATTATTCAGAACTATCTTCAAGATTTTGCAAACTCTTTGCAAAAGCAGACTTAGTACAGTCTGTTGAGAACTACACTGAACTCGTGGTGGATATGCACAAGCACCGTTTCTCTCCATCTATAAAGTACAAAATCAGAGGAGGATCTACAACAGGAGACCATTCTATCCTCTTCCATCCTCCCTAGGCATGAACAATTTGTTCACCTCTTTGGTGCAGCTGATTTGAAGACTGCTATCATTTCTCCCCTCAGTTTTCTTTTCTGTAGACTAAACAACCCCAATTCATTCAATCTTTCCACATGGGTCGAATACTAAAGCAGGTGTCATCTGGCTGTGTAGCTTTTAGTTGAAATATTACCTCTATCCTTAAATTTGAGTGGAAGTTACAGATAAGCACTTTTTTTTTTTTTTTTTTTTTTTTACTAAGTGACAAAAGGCTGTTGTGACAAAAATTACATTGCCCATTAAAAGAATGTGTTAAAACTGTCTTGTGCTTGTAATATTGTTCACAGGCTGTTCTGTATTTTAGTGCTAGCAGATATACACTATTTAGGTGCTTGTTGTCTTCTGAAGTAATCAAGCCTTTAAAAGAGTAAATGGCTACTGGCTGACAACCTTCAATTTAAGTAATAGTATTTGTAATGAGGTGTTTCATTGCTTCTGAGGGGGTCTTTACCGTTTTAAATGGGTACAGAAGAGAGATATATTAAGCGTATAGCATCTGACAGATTTTGATTTCTAGTGTTAGTAGCATTGGCAGTAATTCTAGCACTTCCTTTCAGCTCTATGGCATTTTAGTGCACTATGATTTATGGTAGTGATACAGAAATATTTCATATCCAAACTGCTCTAGTATATCATGTTATACAGGTAAAAAGAATTCAGGGCATGACATACGTAATAATAATGCTTTATGGGTCTGTAGGCACTTTCATCAATGTTAACTGCCTGACAGCTGCCAGGATAAAACTTGGAGTAAGCACTGTGTTCTGTAAGGCTGCTGTAACTGAGCTTTTATGATTATTTCCTCACTCTGAAATAGGTTTTTGATTCTCTGACCTGAATCACTGAAAGTGTGTCATCATTACCAGTCTCAGCCTTGGGCCACATTGTTTCAGAATGCCATTGTATTACTTGTCACGGGTTTTTAGTGCATCACTGGTAGTGTCATATGTTTAAAGACAAACTTTAATCCCGTAAAGACTTAAGAAGTGACAGCACTTCATCTTATGCATTGTCTGTTTTATAATTAAGTTAAAAGCTAAGAAATATCAGGGCCATTGTGGTGGTACATAATTCTAAGAGACCACAGTTTAAAAAAAAAAACAATTAAGGTCCACAAATTATAAGTCACTATATCTGTCCTTCATGAATAATGAAGGAAGAAGTTTATGGGGAGTTTTGTTTGTATTTTTTGGTCTTTTCCTTTATGTAACTTCAGAAAGATGGAGTGTATCATATGTGCTGTCTCTTTTATTAAATCACTTGTAAAATGGCTTAGACTTCCCCTGTCATCTCGTGCACTTATGCAAAATAAATGCGTCCTATGCTCCGGATAAGTGTCTTCCTTTTGGTGAATAGTTTTTAAGCTTTTTAAATTTTGTATCCGAGCACAATTTGAAGTGTCACCCTTTCCACTCTAATGGTCAAAGCATTTATTTAGGTGATACCAGCAATGTGTTTTCAAAATATTACAGCTGGAGCCAGAACCATTTTTGCTTTGAGCCCATTTGTTTACAGGATATCAGAGCTATCTGTAATTGCACATCTCACTGCAGTGAGCATTTAGCACATAGTCATTCATTTGAGTTCTGTTTTTCATACAGTCTGCAGTTGCGTAAGATTCCTAGGGAAAAAGAAAAAAACTGTAGCAGTAAAGCCTAGCTGTAAGGAAGTGTTTGGTCAGATTTCTTTGTTTTCAAGGAAAAAAAAAAGTTAAAACATCTTCATAGCATCTTAAAATTATATTTTTTTTTGGTGGTGGTGGTTTTTTGTTTGTTTTTTGTTGTTTCGTTTTGCTTTTTCTTTCACTGATCATTACTTACAATAAAGACTCCAGTTCTCCAGACACTTTTGCACTGTGCACTATGACTCTGGTCTCACTGCCATGGAATTACTTTCATCTAAAGGTAAGTAAAATAGTATTTGAAAATTGGGTCTTTGTCAACAACTTCAAGTTCCAGTAATCATTATTTCTAGCCTGATAAAGCCCAAAGGTGAAAATCAGGATATGCAGCTCATGCCTCTGAGATTGAGCTTTAAGAGAAAAGAGGAGAGAATTCCTTCCTTAAAAATCCAAATGGGAGGTTGAAAAAGTTGTAAAACAACATCCCATCACATGACTGTGGTGAAGAATTGATCCATATTTTCTCTCTGTTTGTGAGATCTTTAATTATTATTAAAGCATATTGAATTATTATTTCTTTAATAAAGGTGGAGGTAAGGGAATGGACTCATGTGCTTTGGAATGAGGTAGGATGTGGGCTCCTTAATTGTTTAGGAAGTAAATAATAATTCAGAAGTATCAGTCAGAAGAGGAATAGCATAATCAGCAGTGAGAAGCCATGCGAATGCGAATGGGATTGGTGACCACCTTCCAAATACCAGAGAAGACTGTAGTAGTCAAGAGGAAAAGTGGGGCTTTAAATTGTTTAACGTGGAAGTGATGATGCATTGTATAAGACTTTTTCCTTTATGAGTAATGAAGAAAACGGTCAGATGTTTAGAGAACTTTTATATGAAAAGTGATAATGTTTAGAAAAGACCTGAATACCTAGAAACAAGGAGAAGGCTCCTTCAAAGATGGTTTTAAATTTAAAGATGAGTGAGGAGTGGAGATAAATAATACTTCTCTCTTCTACTTGCTCTGGAACCTGCTGTGCTGACAGAAGTACAATGTTTGCTTCATTAGTACAGGAAATATGGCTTAGAAGGTACAGAGAGAACAGATACGTGTAATTTCAGTGTCTCTAAAGTTCAGCAGTGTTATTACCATGCTAACAGTGGTATCTGATCAAGGACCCCATCTATCTAGTAGGTTTCTAATCAGTAAGATGCAGTGTTACTGTAAAGACGAATTCATTTACTATCTTACAGAGCACTCTAAGAAAGCTATCTTCAGCTGCCTACGAGGATATGAGGCCAGTTCCTCTGCTGTGTATTTCCTTTTAACTTTGAAAGGGATTTCGTACTTATGCCTAAATAGTTCCCTGCATACACTGTGCTTAGATACAGTCCTATTTATTGTGTGCTTCAGGCCATTATGAAAATATACACTGCAGTAAAGAAAATACTTTATTATAGCTGTAATATTCTTCCTGAAGAGGTTGCCAATCAGGGATCAAATTTCTGAGAAATGCATTCCAGGATCCTTCGTCTATATGAAATCGTATTGTATACATTTTTGTACATTAAATGTGTGCAGTAGCTAAAGGAATTCTGCCAGGGTTAAGAACTGAGGAAGGGCCTCTAGTGCAGCTTACAAGATGAGCAGTAAGTGCCCAGCTGCAGGCGAGCATATAGAGTTGGTGTTTTCCTTAGTGCCTTAAGTTAGAAGAGTGTTACACTTAGTGGTATGTAAACAGCAGTACAGTGATCCTCATTAAGAATAGATACATCACAGTATCTAGACAAGTCTGATGGTTTCTCTCACCAGGAAATAAGTATTCTGACTGGCATGGTACAAAAACTCTGTGTATACAGGCATTTTAGTGGTGTTTGTTTGCAGGCGTTTTGTGATATGCAAATGAATGCCGTTTAAGCTATTCCTCTTTCCCTACCCATTATCTATTCTACGGCGATTGTCCCTATTCTAGGCAATTTATTTTATAAAAATCCTATTCTAGAATGTTTTCCAAATTCTATATTTTGTACACAGTAACTTGTTACAGCAGTTACCCTTATCATAGATAGGGTTTTACGTAGTGCTGGTAAAGAAGGGTAATGTTACTGTGTTATTTTTGAGAAGGCAATTATAGATCATTTGGAAATAATTCTGATTTTCAGTTTTGGAGAGCTGCGCTGATGGCAGTGGGCCCCTTTATATTTACAAATCAAATATTCAGAGGTGCTTAAAGGATCTCAGCTTTGAAATCCCATTATCAAAAAGCCTCGAAAGAGGTCCCAAAAGGGCTGACATAATGAAAAGCTGGGGATTTTTAGCACCTTGTTCACTTTTGGGAAGGGAGGTTTCAGGCACTGGGGAACTTTTCAGTATTTCTTTCAGACTTTACAGCGCTAGGCAACTGGAGAAAAGTGGTATTTTAAAGACTTTTTAAAAGTGTCAGCCCAGAAGACTATGCAAAGCATTTTAAAACAAGAACTTCCTACAAAATACATTGAGTATACATAATGCATGGAAATGCAATTGTCTGGAATGGCAATTTGCTTATAGTGCTGTTACTTCTCAATATTTAATTTATCAGGAAGTGATACTGATGACACATTCCACTTGTATTTGTGCACTCTGAATTTACTGTGAAACAAGACTGCTAACCTTTCAGCAGCCTTAACTGTAAGTATTTGTCCATTGTACATTGCCACTAAATGTTTTACTGTTTTTTTTTTTGTCTGTATCATCCATTCATATGAAGCACTGTAGCATGAACAGGAATTAAGTGTGTGACTGCAAGAAAAAGAACTTGGAATAAAGAGCTCAAGGATCAGATGTGTTAATATCCTTTTACTGGGAAATGCTTTTAAGAAATATAGTTTCACATTGTGTTTTATATGCTGAAATGCTTAGTGTAATTACAATGCCACTGAAACTTTTGTTATTTTTTCAGTCTTCAGACTGAGTATGCTGTGCTGGATTCCAAATTTTCTCTGTGTCTGGAAGCATACCTTAATTACACATTGTTTTGAATGGCACAATTCACAGAGTTTTAGTTGACAAAGTAGTGGTTTGGATGGTGAAACAAATTACAGAATCTCATTTATATTATTTAATCCGTTAAATTCCAGATAATCCTCATTAGGGGCTCAAAAACCTTATGTTGATTATTGTTTTCCAGTTCAAAATAGACTTTGGAGGATTCAAATTAAATTCCACAAATGCTACCTGGAAGCTGATTTACTCGTGTCCGTTTTTATGTATCTTAAAATACAGCCCTGGTTTCTAGCAGAAGCAACAGAGTAGAAAGAGAACAGATGTTTCTTTGATTGTATCTAGGGATATGTCAGTGGTATTCTTAGAAATAGAGAGATTTTGGCTTGGCAAACTACTGGTGGCATTTTTCTTCTCATTAAAACATCAGATTGATAAAGTCCATGTACTGCTCTGTTCTAAAATGTTCAGGCTTTTTTAAACATTAGCATTCTTATCATTTCATTGGCACTGCAGGCTTCTAGGGAACTCACTTTTTACAGATCTCTTCCTTCACATCTTTCCTTCCATCAACCTGACAAGTGAGAAAAAAGTCACCCCTAAGATTGCCAGTTGTGGCTGCTGCTAAAGGCAGGGGATTACAGTGAATGCTTAAAATTCAGTTCCAGGAAAGCTTTTTCCTTTTTGGGGCTATGCCCTGTCTCTCTCCCCGTTGACAGAAAACCCAGGCACTTTCTTAGATTTAGCAGTGTTTTGTGTCAGAATTCTCTAACTTCAGACAGCAGAGCCAGGGAAGTGACAGCTTTATATGTATCCTTTTGCAGAAGAGCGTAGTAGTGTTGTAAATCCAGAGTTTATTCACAACTGTTGTGCTAATACATAGCTATAAAAGCAGACTGATACCTCATGTGACGTGCAAACTACTGTTTTCACACTTAAGACACCAATCTGTAAATTTGAACCAGTAAATCTTCTTGAACCTGAAGACAAAATTCGTGCTCATTTCATAAACACATTGGCTACGTATATTATGTCTAGTGCAGCAAATGTTTCCCGTAAGGATAAACAATGTCATCCACAGCTAAGGTGTTGTCTTCTAATGACATGGTTCATAAGTTATACTGTCATTAGGAAATCAGATTAAAGTCATTTAGAAAAGCAAAATGAGCATTTGAAATGTAAATTAGAGCTTGGATTTTTTTTTTTCTGCGTCTTTAGCGTCAGTGTAAACTCTGTTCTTGCAAAGCAGTGTTTGCCTCTATCAAGGCAGGATACTTGAGCACATGAACAGTGCTTTTGTGAAGCCTTCCAGCAGGGGTGTCCTCGTTGGCTGACCTTGTCTTCTCTCTGTCTTCTGTCTGTGATGCTTCCCTATTAATTGCATTTTCTGTCTGAGTGGGATTTTTACATTTAGTAGTGTAGGATTTGTACATTTGGCAGCCTGTAAGGATTGACTTGGCTAGGCATGTTTTTCTACTGAGACTAAGAGTGTCTACATGAGGTCTTTCCTGCCAGAAGGTAAGAGTGGTAGAAGAGACATTTCACAGCTACGATCTGATTAAGTGAAGCTTATCCATAGCTGTGTCTGAACCTCTTACCAGTTCAGAGATAGAGGTGTGATTGGTGTGCCTGTGTTCAGACCTAATGTAGGCCACCACAAGACTACAGATACTATCAAAAGTCGTATTTCAGCCATGGCCTGAATGAGCAAAATTGTCAAGTGTCCCAGTCCCGATTTCTAGAGGAAACTAAGATGGCTGTGGCCATCAGGTCAATTCATTAGAAAGAGCTCCTCTGTGAAGGCTGGAGCAGGGACTAGATCATCGGCGAGGGGCAACTAAGAAGAGAGACACAAGTTCAGACTGCAGCGAGCTGGCATAAACATGAAGTAGAGGCTTCAGGTTTCCTTCCCTTCCCACTGACTTTACAAGATTTATGAGAGTTTTTAGCTAATCTGCCTGCACAGAGACTTACGTCACTACCTCACTGCTAGACAGAAAACATTGGCTCAGTGGCAGCCCCCTTCTGTATTTTCCAGTAGTTACTGTTGTGCGAGGAACTGACGAGTCTTCACTGGAGCTTCTTCCAGCAGCACAATGACAGCTGTGTCTGTCACTTCCAGTGGTTGCTGTTGCTACTGCTAATAAGACATCAGGACGCTGACAAAAAAATCACGTGCAACCAGCTCATCCTGGATCACAGCAAGTCAAAGCTGCCGTAAGACTACCTGTCTGAGATACTGCTTCCAGCATAAGCAGACCTGTGTATCACTGTGCGAATTTGGCCTTAGCATCCTGTCCAAAACTGGATAACCAGGCAGCACCAGCATGCCTTATCTAACCTTCAGCTTGCCTGGAACTTTGTCTCTTCCTGCTGGGCAAGGACCCGATAAAGCCAACTGTGAATTTTATTGGGATCTTGAACAGGTCTCAGCTGCTTCGTTTGGAGCTGACTGGCTGAGGCTGTTAAGAGCCCATCAGTCACTGCGCTCATATTCAGCTTCGCATCCACTTTTCCAACAAGATCATCTTCAAAGTCATGAGTTGTCCTAGTGAGTTGAATGAGGTAGAGAGCATTTGTCCTTCCCTAAACCTCTGCTTTTAAGACCTACTAATGTTCCTTGTCTCTATCAATAATGTCGGTAAAAAAAAAAGTGTATTTTTCAGAGGATCATCCCAGGCAATCAAAGCTCCAGAAGCTAAAATGATGCCTTAAAAAAAAACAACAAAAAACTTCTGACATAAGTAATCACAGCCTCTGTCAGTAATATCATTAATATCGTGCAAGTAATGGCTAAAGTTCAAGTAAATGTTCAGGGTTATGGATAAGTATTTGAAATTATTTAAGTTAGTTGCTTGGTTCTAAAATTGTCATCCACTAAGAAGTTGCAAATTGTCTGTGTTTTGTTTTGTGTTTAACAAATGTATTTGGAAAGCATCATATTTCAGAATATTATAATTGTTTTTTAAGAGAACCCTTGGTTTCCTAAGGAAGTGGTTTTCAGAGTTGGACTGGGGAGGGAGGACGATGTCTTTTAGATACTCAGTGGCTTTCCACAGCATGTGACAACAGCTGCCTGCTCAGGGAACTGAGAAATGATTGTATATGATTATAGATAGCTGTAGATCAGGAGCTGGTTATTGCTTTATTAGGAACATTATCCCTACAAACTCTAAAGGTTAGCAAACCCTAGTTGTCTGCAACTACCAGTCCTGGGCAGGAGAAATAAGTAGAATCTGTGTAAAAGGAAGAGCAGAAAGAGCACTGAAGAGCAGAAGGGGCTTTTCAGACTGTCACAGCCATCTCTGACAAAGACCCAGATATTTATAAAAGCTGGGAAGCTGTGGTGGCAGCTCCATTTCTTTCACAAAAATATTGGCTGTTGAAAGGAGGGTTTGGTATTTTGAGGATGTGTCTTTCAAAATGAACTAGGGATTTTACATACCAGCCTGGAAAGTACTGCAAGAAACTTTGAAAGAAACTCTCTAAAAACAGTAGCACTTGAATTCAAAATAAAGGTGTTATTAAAATTTCGTGGTGATAACATGTAGCTGTAGTGGCTACTTCTGATGGGGGTAAGGCTCCAAAGGGGTGACATAAAATCCAGTTTTTACTCAAATTCTAGATGCATAAGATACAGCTGAGTTTCTTTTTTTTTACGAAGAAACAGGTTCAAAATGTTTCAAGGATGGTTATCCTTTTTATTTTCAAGAAATATTGGTATAAATCCTGTAGGTGTAACCTTTTTCATGACTGTAATTATAGATTGCTTATTTCCATTATTTTCATTTCTTTTTAATTCAGTCATTGTTCCTGCACCTTGGTGAAATTACATTTTTACTTATTTATGTTCAACCACATAGGGAATAGGAATAGCAGTATTGGACTTTGAGAAACATTCAGGGAAATAAAATGACTATTAACAGAGCTATCTTGCTCTTCACTCAGCATGTCAGGAACAGTAGCCTGAGAGATAAATATCATAGATACGGAGCTGTCTGGGGAGTTCAGCTGCTTTTACTGACTCCTTTTTCCCTTCCTGAAGGTAAAGTCTAGGGACTGAGAGCCATGATTATTCAGCAAGACAAATGTAGCCAGAAGTTTTCATGGTTTCATCAGTCCAACATGCAACTGTAGCATATTGTCAGATATGAGGCTGCGATTACAGCATTACATCCAAATATCATCAAAGGAACGTTTCCTATTGAACTTCAGGGGAAGAGGAAGAGGCATTGGATCAAGACCTTTTGTGTTTCTCATAATTACCCATGAAACTTTTCAAAATGAGATCTCTGCAGTAGATGGAAATGAAAATAAAAGTAAGGAGCCAGAGTAGGCACTCACTTCAGAATCCGTAGTGCTAACACTAGACTCCCTTTTCATATTTGGCTCCTGCACGTTACTGTACGTTGCTGAGGGTAAGGAAATTAATAACGTTGGTGAGAAGATTGTTCTCTATCACTTGAAATGGAGCTGCATGTTATTTTTCATTCTTCTTGGCCTACACTCCTTAATTTGCTTTCTGTCAAGGCCATTTCTCCAGTAATTGAAGAAGGGGACTGGTATGCATCTGAGACCCAGAGGAGATGGTACAGGGCCTAGCCTGTGGCCCATGAGATGCTGCTATCAGCAAAGAAAACTGACTGCAAGAGGCAGTTTGTGATGTGATAAAAAACAAAACAAACAACAACAACAACAAAAACACAACTGGTGGGAGTTCTTACGGGTACAACAGGACCAGTCAGATTCAGAAACTTTATTTATTACACCGTGAGAATGCCCTCTTATGTTGCACCTAATCTGACTTAATTGTGGGCTGTTGCCAAGAGGAGGTGTCCCACTCTTTGTTCTCTCCCCCTGTGCACCCCAAGCAGCAGGTTGTGTATGGTCCTTTGTATCACAAAATACTCATGCAGCGGTGCAGTGTGTCAGATCAACCAGCTGATGCTGTTTGAGAACCTCCCTCTTCTTTTTTTGTAGAACAGTTATATCAAGGATCAGTGAACAAAGCCAGCCCACTCTGAGGCCTCATGTCTGACAGGTCCAATTTTACACTGGTGAAGGAAGGACAGGGAATGGAAAAAGTGCAGTTCCTCTCAGTATTTGTGGTGGATTCTGGTGACAATTTGCCCGTCTTGCGCTCCCGTCCTGTTGCCAGCCTCCATTTGCCTGCTTTTGTACCACTTCTGGTGTCTAGTTGGGCTTAGAGAATGTGGCTAACGGCAGTGGACTTTTTGAACAGAAAAGGAGTGGATTCCTCTTCCCTCACACAAGTAAGGACTGAGATAAAAAGGTTAAGAGATATCTACCTGGGAAATTATGCTTGGTAGGTTATGCTAGTGCTTTTGCTATGATATAAGCTTTCAGGTAGCTGAGCTAAAGCATGCAGCTGTGCTACACACACACAAATCTTGCTGAAATCTTTCTTCCTGCCCCACGTTTTTCTTCAGAACTCTTCCCTATAGCATCACTGAAAGTTATGTTTAACTTGAAAAATTTGAAAGATTTAAGTTAACTAGCATACCAAATCAGAAGATAAAATAAAACTACTATTTAAAAATTTTTACTTTAAGCCAATTTTGATGCTGGATTGAATGGTTGGAGACCAGTTTTGGGCTCCTGGTACAAGAGAGACACGTGGACATACTAGAGAGAGTCCAATGAAGGGTCACAAAAAAAATTAAGGGCCCAGAGCACCTCTCCGGTGAGGAGAAGCTGAGAGAGCTGGAACAGCTCAGCCTGGAGAACAGAAGACCAAGGGGGATCTCATCAGTGTGGACAAGTACCTGAAGGGAGGGTGCGCAGAGGACAGAGCCAGGCAGCAGTCACAGACTGAAAGACAGGAGGCTCCCTCTGAACATCAGGAAGCACTTTTCCACTGAAGTGCCTGAGCAGTGGCACAGGTTGCCCAGATGAGTTGTGGAGTCTCCATCTTTGGGGATGTTAGGCACTGCCTGGACGTGGTCCTGGACAAGTGGCTGTAGGTGGGTGGCCCTGCCTGAGCAGGGGGCTTGGGGCAGATGGCATCCAAAGATCCTGACAGCCTCAGCTGCTCTGCGGTGCCATCAACCTCCTGATTTCTCCCCTAGTTTCAACTTCTATCACTTACAGTTTATGACCCTTTCTGATGATAAAACACATTATAATATGATTTCCCAATGCGTCCGACTGTGCTGTGTGATTCATCCGCAAAGAGAAATATCAGAATTACTCCCATATGCACTCTGTCTTTAATCTTACAAAAATAAACACTGAAACCATAGAGGGTGTAGCAAATTGCTCAGTTTCCCAAAATAGAACAAACAGTGACACGTTATCCTCTTCTTCATCATGCAGAAGTAACTGAAGAGTTCTCTGTTAGTAATTAATATGGGGAAAAAAAGGCATAAGATAAAAAAGGGAAAACCTACGTGGAGGCAATTTAGAAAAGATTTTGCAACATGCAGTTAAACCCCCAAATCTTAAATGTCCCAGTTTCAGAGTTTGCTCCAAGAACAACACTGTACTTTATGGTCTAGCTGCCACAAATAGGACTTTCAGTAGCTTTACCAAAGACTCTTTTCATCAAATTTAAGGGCACAGGCAAAGGAAATTGATTCACTTCTGGACCACTTTCTACTGAATGAATTTCCACTGTGAAATTCATGAAATAAACAGTCTGAATGCTTCGGTTCTGTGGCTACTACCAGCTGCAATTGGATAAAGCCGCTGTACAGTTTTCCTTAGGTTTTAGATGAAGCTGCCATCTTTGTGCTCAATTCTCTCTGGCAGAATGTCACTTGTTCATTGGGAAATGTTATTGCAGTACATGCCATGTACTTCTTACAACAAGCAGTGACAGCTAAAGAATATCTAGGCCTCTTGGATGTTGCCTCCCAGACTCGTATTGCTTGTGATAGAGAGGTGCACTGGAAAAAGAAAAATTGTATGTCTTACGATCGTCTACAGATTACTGTTTGACTTTGTTTTCCAGGTTCAGGCTTTCTGGCTACTTCAGTGCCATAATAGAAATGGGGCTATAGTTGAAGGACAGAACCATAATCACTATGAGTATTGAAGTTATACAGGTCGTATGGTATCCTCTGGCAGCACATAATTCTGCTACAGAGTGCAGGCACCAAGTTGTCCTGCAGTCTAAATGAAACTGTCATCGTGGGACTTCCTGGGAGATCAGCTGAGATCACAAGCTGTTTGGGACAGATGTGTCACAGAAGATGCAGCCATTGAATAACAAAAATCCTGTTTTCCTCTGTTGTCATTCTGCCTCAGTCCTGCACTTCAAGCAGGGGTATCATTTTAAGGCATTTCAACTTTTTATTTTTTTTCTTTCCTGCTCACGTTTCTTGTCTAGGCACTAGCCTGCTTCCCTTATGCCACAGGAATAAGGGGATATTTAACATTTTCTCCCATGTTTCCTGTGGGGCAGATTAACTCTTGTTATTCCCCTTCCCCCTTCCCCTTGAATACTTGAGTCCATTTCAGATACCTGTAGAGCATCTCTGATTTTTCCCTTGTTCTTTATCATTCTCATCACCTTTGTCTGTAAAGTTTAACTCTGTGCTAACATCAGTTAAATAACTCTGAGATGGCCACTTGAAGGAAAAATGTATAAAATGAAGCTGTTCTGACATAAGTTGTCACCTCAGAAGGTGCCAGAGGTGTGGGCGGTGCCTTATAAAGTCATCTTTTCTTCAGTTGCAGGGAAAGAGTTGTGACAGTGTGATCTCTATTTGCAGTAGGCTATAAAAGGCAGAGCCAGTGGGAATGGGAGATTCCAAAGTCCTACTTCTGTTCTGCAATGTTTTTTTTTGTGTCCTGCAACACATAGCAAAGGCTACCTCCCCTTGCCACCCCTCCCCCCCCCAAATACTGCACATTTAGCTGTTCACATGACATTTGTTCCATTGATTTCAAAGAACATTTTTACGTATGATGTCTATACCCATGCTTTCTCCATGTAGGATGAAGACCTATATTTTTTAGCTGACTTGGTTTCTTCATCTGTAGGATAACCATCTAATGTATTAATGATATTCATAAGAGGCTTTGGAGATAAAAAGAGGAGCTAAGTGCCACTATTTCTTTTTTTAAACTTGCTTCTAACACTTATTCTTGACCAAATCCCCCCAAATCTTAACGTAATAAAGTCTGAGTAAAAATAAATAAATAAATAAATAAATAAATTTTTGATACTTTACCTTTCTATTTATTTTAATTGAACATAATTGTTTGCCAGACAAAAAAAAAGCTACCTATTATATTACTGATTACCTCATGAAGTTCCCCATTTTTTTCTAAATGTGTAATAGCTGAACCACCCTCACAGTGTCCTAACAGACATACCATTTCTGAAAACCTCTTTTTGGCAGATGGATTAAAAATGAATGTTCTGGGCTGCAAGTTAAATGCTGTTTGAGGACTTCTTGACTGCGTGTACACTTACAAGTTTGGACCATATAAATGTGTACAGAAATGTTTTGAAACTAGCCAGATCTGCTTATTATTCCAACTTAATTGCTGAACGGGCAGACTGCCCTACTCTCTTGTAACTTTTTATTGCAGGGAAGCTGTCTAATCTGGCTCTTCCTCCATCAACAGAACTTTTGTGAACTGTTCATGTTCTGCTTTGAGAACAAAATTAAGATCATTGGGAGTCAGCTGCCCTCTAACAAAGCTGCCAACATTAACAATTCGGTAATTCCAAATCCTGAGCCTGTCACAATTCTAAAGCTACAAATACTTTTGGCATCTAATGCTCCAGCACCTCAGGGCACTATTATGTTTTGCCAAAACTTTGGTCTAAACAGTTACAGTTTTTCTTGATTCTCTAATCCCTCTGGGTTCTCACATTGTTAATCTTTCTTTGATGGTGGAGAAATTCCTAATAATGCCACAAAGTAAAACAATTATTTTTCCAGTTTTTAAGAAGAATAAAAATAAAAATCTGTTACCAATCGAAGATCGAGCATGTTGCCATCTGATATTTAGTCATCATTCTTTTTTCTGCTTTTTTCTTTTTAGTGATTGTAACATATTGCAACTGTGGCACAATCTTTCAAAGAAGGTATCTTGGCTTGGGCTCAGGCAGGATCCTTTCCTCTGCACTGTGAAACAATACTCCTCAGAGTTTATTTTGATCCTCATACCCTGACCGATGATGAATCTTTTGCTGCTGCTGCTTGACCTCTCTATTTCCTTTGGCATTATTTTGATCATAATAGAATATTAGGTCTCTCAGCAACCCAGATTGATTTAGCTTTTGTTTTCATTGAGGTCTATTATAGTCATTACGCCTTTCTTTCTTTCCCTTTCACACATATATTCGTAGACACACATACTCAACAGTATCTTGCACTTAACAAAGCACAAAAAAGGCAGGCAGAAATGCTGTGACAGTCAAAGTCATGTCTCCTGACAAATGTGTGAGTTAATTCACTGTCATTCAATTCTTTGATGTAGTACCGAGAACTTAGACCATTTTTCATCAGAAGGTATAAAAGATTTTTACAAAAAAATACATAAAAACTAGTGTCTCTGCAGAGATACTGTTGCAGACAAGAAAGTTGCCCTGTTGCATTACTGCGGACAGTAGCTGCTCTAGGAACAGAAGCCAAGGTATAGGCATGTAGTATTGTGACAAAATGGGAATCTTTACCAAAGTCTTAAGTCACAATGTGTCACATGCCCTTCAACCATCCTGTCTCAGCCTATTTATGTGGCATAGTTTTGTGCTCACTATTCAGGATATAAACAGCTATAGTTTCTTTTCATCTCTATCTGCCTCAGTGCAAATTTTGTCTGTTGTTTGCAAAATGCTCACTTCCAGGCCAAATTATTTGTATAGCATTGTCAACTGGGTGCTCATTTAATGCTACACAGTCCAATAGGCCTGCTTAGATATTCAGGTGCTAGATCACTCCATTTCTCACCACAGTGTCTATTAGTACTGGTCTTTTGCTCAGTTTTTCTTGAAATGTGAAACTAGGACATATAAAGCTACATCACTCATCACTAGTTCCAGAAAAGAATTGCAGCTAGTTTCCATGTTTGCATTCTTTATTGATGCTCGAAGGATTCCTGCCTCATAAATCAAATGCCCTTTTTCAGGAGTTCTTATCTTGTAGGTTCCTAATAGGTAATGTCCTCAGTCTTTTTGTTTGTTTGTTTGTTACATTTCATATTATTTGGAGTTGTGTTTCTGCTAGATTGACAAGACTGACAAAATATTAGTTCATTCCTCTTTGCAGATCAGATTAGGATCTTAGAATCACAGAATGGTTTCGGTTGAAGGGACCTTAAAGATTGTCCAATTCCAATCCCCTGCCATGGGTATGGACACCTCCCACCAGACCAAGTTGCTCAAAGCCCCATCCAATCTGGTCTTGAACACCTCCAGGGATGGGGCATCCACAGCTTCTCTGGGCAACCTGTGCCAGTGTCTCACCACCCTCAAAGCAAAGAGTTTCTTCTAGATCTAAATCTATTCCCTTTCAGTTTAAAAACATTACTCCTTGTCCTACCATTATCAGCCCAAATAAAAAGTTGCTGTCTATCTAGTTTATAACTCCCCTTTAAGTACTGAAAGGCCCCAGTGAGGTCCCCCCGGAGCCTTCTCTTCTCCAGGCTGAACATTCCCAGCTCTCTCAGCCTTTCTTCACAGCAGAGGTGTCCCAGCCCTTTGACAAGCCCTCTTAATGTCAACATCTAATCTCCAGAATACTTTGAAATTATCTGGAATATTCCAATAAATTATCTGACATTTCTCATGCAGAAAGTGAAATCTTTCGTAAGGTTAGAAAAATGAAATCTTAACTCCATTCTTGGGTCAGAGATTTTTGAGAATATATCGAATATTACTGGTGCATTTAATCAAAAATATATTTTAGATGAGTGCAGTGATCAAGCACTCCAGGTATGAAACACTAGTGATGTCTTCAACAGGTGTTATGCAGGAAAATGCTTAATATACGGCTTTTAAACGACTGTAACTATGATGTAACAGAAGGTTTTGCGTTTCAATGTCTTGTAGATTTTCTGTGTTGCATTTTTTCTTTTGAGGGGCTTCAATACCATTCAGTCATGAAAATCTAACTTATGTTCTAAAAGTAAAGCTTTTTTTTTTTTTCTTTTTTTTTTTTTTTTCTGATTTCACTGTATCACAGATGATAAAGATTAAAGAATCCGAGACTATCTAATAAATGTGCTTATCTTATATAAATGAAAAAGTATCTAGCTCATTCTTCAACAGCTGTGTTAATTCTATACAACCACCAGGAATTAAAAGTAGTAAAAAATAAATTTTAATCATAGAGAAATAGAAGAAGTAAGAGCAACTATGACTCAATACAGACCAGGAGAAGGTCTGTTAGAACGAGACATTTTTATATAGTCACTTTGCTGACCCCAGTCACACTTTGATTTTAAACAGTTGTACCAATTTTAATGCAAAAGTCTTGGGACAGTCTCAGTAAAATATGAAATTTACCATTGAATAAGCTTGACAATAACTAACTTTTTTTTTTTTTTTTTTATGGTAACTTCTACATACTTATTCAAGTGAGTAGGTGACTACCTTTAACCAACTAGCCTTTTTCTCAGTTATATATATACCTTAATTGTTTATCAAATGAAAATATGCTCAAAAATTCTAGTGAATACTAAACCAGATCTAATAAATACTTGTCATGCTCTGTTTCATGCAGAGTGCATTCCTTCTGACTGGACCGCTATGGATTTGCTGCCCTACTTCTTAGGATACAAAGGTAATACAGTACATATCCCTCGGATGAATTTCCAAAATTCCATATCTGTGGATTCTAGCACAAGTGAGTAGAGATAGCTGTTCTGCAAATCAAATTCAAATCATATTCAGGAAACACTATGTTGCCTACACTTGCCATTGTTGCCACATGCATACCATTTCCCTTTCTGGAAAACTCTCTAATAAAAAAATCTTATCAAAAATAGCCATTGAGTGCATTCCATGGAAGATACACTCTGAAAATTTAAGTTTTCTTTGAATGTTGTCTTCTTCACAGTCTGAGTAGGTTTTGTAGAAAAATAATAAATTCTCCCTGAATCTGAAAGTGGTTCTCAGGTTATTCTGAATTCAGTGTGTGAATGTTATTCCCCTTTGTACATGATTAGGCAAAGTTAAAAAGTAGTAATAATAATGATTTTGTCATTTCTTCAGTTCATGTGGTTTTAGCTAAGGAATCATTTTCCCTCCAAATCACTGTTCTAGTGAATTACTGTAGTCTTTACCTATGACATAAACCTATATTAAAATGATTCTCACTGCTTTTGTGTAATGTATGTGATCAAAGTCTGCAAGTCCTCAGTATATTCCAGCAATGGTAAGGTGGAGAATAAACACTTAATTTAAAAATGGAAGCTTCATACCCATTAGTGCCTGATAGTGTTTATTTTACCACTTGTCATGCTGAAATCAGTGGGACTTGAGATATGCTGATGGCATCAAAATTTTCCCATTTTTATCAGTCTTTATTCTTTTTTACCAAAACCTTAAACACAAAAGAAATGATACAGTGAAGGAGCTTCCCAAAGTGGGAGTTTCTTTCTTTTCTCAGTATAGTTCCTTTCCTTTTCCCCTATTCTTTTTCCAGGAAACTATTTATATAATCATAAGAGAAACTCTTTGATACAAAATTTCATTATGGTCTGTACTACTTACATTGTTATGTATTCACTTGAGGAAGTCTAATGTTGCAGTGGTATTTTAAATCTGTAAAGCCTTTGTTTTGATGTTTTATAGCCTACTAGAACTAAGAGGTGCTCAGAAAAAAAAAATCATCTATACATTTTTTTTTTTTTGCCTTTTTTTTTCCTGTACCTTTCTTCTGTATCTTTACGTTTCCTGTTGTTTATTTCTGAAGGAAGCTTCTCTGGGCTCTCCTCATCTCTTGTGCTTCTGAGTGCCTGCACAGATCTGTGATATTTTGCAGATCTGAAGAACTCTCAGGAAAACCCCACAAAGTGTAGGATTACATGATGAACAATGACACTAACAGTAGAAATGGCAGGCAGAAGACATTTTCAAAGGTGCATGCCAGGGCCAGTCAGGAAGAGGTGAGGTTAACACAGCCAGGGACTAAAATCAGAAGCATTGTCTTGCCTCTTATCTGATCTGCTGTCCATGAACAGAAGGTACAGCAGCCTGGCAGCAGAGAGTGTAAAGTGGATGTAATTTCTTGCTGGAGTCAGTGTGAGCTTTAAATATTTTGCAGGCTTCACATAAATTACTAGGACAGGTCATGGCTAAGATTATGTCAGGTTTCCATTGAGTCAATTTGTTTCATCTCTGCAATGAAACTCACTTGTACCCCAAGCTATTAAATAGTATAAACTGAGTCAACTGTTAATGTTTACACTATCAGTGGTTTGTGGGGCATTTTATCTGAAGTACTGTCATTATATTGGAGTGTGTGGCATGTTTTAATAACTGCATAGGTGCAGAACAGGCAGGAAATTATTATGAAATGTAGATTTTGAAAGTCAGAGGACACTAGTAAATTGACTTGCCTGGTATGCATTAAAAGTCTGTTCTAACAGGGAAATGGCTGGGTTCATTTCAAAAGTAGTGGTAACATTCCAGAATGTTATGAATTGATTTCAGATAAATAGTGCAATAATCTATCCATATTCAAAAAGTGTAGTTCTGGTCAGTACCTCTGAAAAGAAGCACCACACGCAATCATTAATGTGACTTTTGAAAAAACTCTATTGAACTGCATGCACTACTTGTCCTTATAGTTTCCTAGTCATACGTTATATTGGCAACATGACTCTGATGGTTTTGATATTCCCTGGAAACATAGATGTAAAAGTTGAAAATACTAGTTTTTGAAAAATTCAAAGTTATAAAGGCTATAATGGAAACAATACTCCTTGCCAGCAGCTTTACAACAAAAGAATAAATACATTTGTATGACTAATTAGCTTAAAATAGGGTAGCAGTAAACAAATTTTCAAGATTAGCACTAACCACATTCTGTTTAGATCTTTTTTTAGAGAAAGAAATCTTAAAATTATCCCAAATGCCTTTCATGTAGAGTGGTAGAGTTCATTTTGCAAGTTCCTCTTGGATCTGTCTTCTTCTCTAAGTGAAGTAGGCTTTGTACATCACAGTCCAGTGTCACTTGAAGAGCATGCACAAAGAATTTCTTCTCCATTTAACCATTTAAGTGTAAAAATTACCAGATACAGACTACTTTATCACCTGACAGCTAAAAACTACTGGCTCAGACAGCACAACAAATAGTCTGGGAGGTCCCTTCCATTCAGCACAATGCTTAAATTAACCTGCCTCTGAGGATATATATGCATTAATCTGGCTGATACAGTCTGAATAAGGATGTGATTCATTTCCCTACTTCCTTCTCTGAAGAGATACAGTAACAAATTATTTTAGGACAATAGTATCTTAAACTCCAGGAACAAATTCCAAAGTGCTTGTGCACTTTTGAAAATATAACCTTGTGGTTGGGCTAAAAAAATATGAAACACTTTTATCTTACGATTTACATGTTGTCCTATAAATGCGCTGTATCAACCCTTAATCCTGCTTTAAAATGCACTTTCTCCTACACTAAATTAAATAACCAATATAAAAGAACATCATAAAACCAAATATCAGAGTTTGCAAACTCCCAGTTCTTTAATCTGTGCTGTTTTGAAGGTCAAGACAACGTGTCTTAAGTTCTCTGTAGAGGGCTTCTCTCACTGTAACAAAAAGCAGTAATGGTAACCTTATTGGGATTGACTGGAAGGAGATATCCCATACATTTTGCTAGAACTATTTGCTTACCAATAGTGGAGTGTGGGAGAAACAGAATTCGAAGGTTTGTTCTCAGCTTTGGAGAGGAACTGAAGTCTAGTGACTGGTTTAGCCAGTGACTCTAATATATGTTAAAGATGTGAGATTTGTCTACAGGGGTTGCCAGCCAGAAGCTTAAGCTTTGTTCGTGCTGTTTCGGACAGCCATCTTCACAATGCAGCAGGGAATGCCATCTGAGTCCTCACGTTCTGGTCAGGTTCCTTTCGTCTGTCCCTCATAGCCACTGGTGGTTCTGTAGGCAGTTTGAGCAGCAGGGGCACAAGTAGCCAGTGCCAAGTCTCTGCTGCTCTGTCCAACATTCCTGAATAATTTGTTGTCAAGAGGTTAGATGGAGTTTTATAGCCTCTGTTCAATGCTTAACTCTTTATTTTCCTCAGAGGTTATTCCAGACTGCTGGCACAGACATTACCTGATCCCACTTTCTTTATCCTTTCATATGTCATAATGGGGTGGTTGGCGTAGTTTTTTCTTTTTTTTCTTTCTTTTTTCTTTTTTTTTTCTTTTTCTTTTTTTTTTTTTTCTTAATGCAAAATCATGTTCTGATCATTACTTTTGTTTCTCTTTTTAGCATCAGAAATTGCTATGGGTGCACTGATTTGCCTAATACCTTGGAGGATTCTTTAATATCTTGGAGGATTCTTGATATTATCTGGTCAAGATTTCCTTTCTGAGACAAAACTACTACATTTTAGTCAAGTGGATTTTTTCCTTGCAATTAGCAGCAACTGCTGGAGACGTTTTGATTTCTTTTTTTTTTTTTTTTTTTTTTTTTGTGGTGTAATCACTTTTAAAGGTCCCCATGGCATTTTCACTTGAACAATTCCTTCCTCAGTGCAGAGGCCCATAGCATCTGTTGTCTTTCCAGCTCTTTACCTATAGAATCATGGAATCACAGAACATATCGAGTTGGAAGGGACCCACAAGGATCACCAAGTCCAGCTACCGACTCCCCACAGTAAAAAGTCAGACCATGTGTCTGCGAGCGTCGTCCAAGTGCCTCTTGAACTCCATCAGGCTCAATGCTGTGACCACTGCCCTGGGGAGCCTGTCCCAGTACCCGACCACTCTCTGGGTGCAGAACCTTTCCCTAACAGCCAGCCTGACCCTCCCCTGTCCCAGCTCCATGCCGTTCCCTCAGGTCCTGTCTCTGTCCCCAGAGAGCAGAGCTCAGCGCCTGCCCCTCTGCTCACCTTGTGAGGGAGCTGCAGGCCGCCATGAGGCCTTCCCTCAGTCTGCTCTTCTATGGGCTGAACAAACCAAGGGACCTCAGCCAATCCTCATGTCTTGCCCTCTAGACTCCGCACTGTCTTTTTAGCCCTCCTTTGAGCACTCTCTAATAGTTTTATGTCCTTTTTGTACTGTGGTGCCCAAACCTGCACACAGTGCTCAAGGTGAGGCCTGACAGAGCAGCGCAGAGCAGAGCAGGACAACCCCTTCCCCCAATCTGCTGGCAGCGCTGGGCCTGATGCACCCCAGGGTACGGATGGCCCTCCTGGCTGCCAGGGCAAGCTGCTGGCTCATGGTCAACTTGCTGTCAACCAGAACCCCCAGATCCCTTTCCTTGGGGCTGCTCTCCAGCCTCTCGTCCACCAGTTTGTATGTAGAGCCAGGGCTGCCCCATCCCTGGTGCCGAATCCGGCACTTGCTCTTGTTACACTTCATGCTGCTGGGGATTGCCCACCCCCCTGATTTGTCAAGATCTCTCTGTAAGGCCTCTCCCTCCAGGGAGTAACCAAAGACTGTGTTATCTTTTCAAAATAATACGGGCAGTCTGATTGTCAGGAGGAAAGCAGAAAACTAGAAAAACTGCTTCTTGTTAGTCAGAACAAAAGAGTCCAGAATTTCATAATGGGGTGCTTTTGGTGGTTTTCTAGTCTAAGGTGTATGGTCATTCCATGTATTTCTCTAGATCATCTGGGTTGGTTTTAGCTCCCTTGCCAGGAATAATTCACTCTGTATAATGTCAGATAGCAAGCCCTGCTGCAGAAAGTTGCCAACTGCCATACAATTGAAAAGCCAATTCTTTTATCTATGTCACTTATTCTGTGACTGGCTCTGTTTCTGGATCTGATTCTGGACTCCAGTTGCCATGAACCTGTAGTTCTAGATAACATTACAGGAAATACTTAGCCATGTAAAGAGCAAAACCAAACATTTAACTGGTAACACATCAGAAACAGAACTGAATCAACTACTGTGGAGCGGAAAGGACTTTACTGTAATTGCTTAATTATTTAAACTGTTGATTTAAGTACTCCTGCTTGAGTGTTCATCTCTATATGCTGTTCAGTTTTATTCATTTACTTAGGAAACTCCACTGGTCATGAAGTACTATTTATTAATACTGCTGTGGCAGCCAATGTTTGCTACTTGGTGTTAAGGCTGTGACCAGACGTTTTTCATGGTATGCTCAGTGCACACAACACACATCCTCTCTTCCAAAAGAGCTATTACCCTCTCCCCAAGTCCTGCTCTACACATGAAAGTTTCCTGAATAGTGATATCAGAATGAGCACTCATATTCCAGAATTTGGCTTGGTGAGGTAAATCCCACATATGGTCTTATTCAAAGCAAAGATCATCTACTGGTTGCAGTCCAGCAAAAACAAAGAACAGCAGCAGGGCAGGTATTTCAGACATGTTCTTGCAGCCTTTTATCACACAACAAGGGAAGAAATGGTCCCTGCTTTGAAGCTGATTTTGTTCACCAGTGCTGTCAGTCTTCTTCCTTTCACCATCAATATATTCACTGGTGACTTGGGGGGTTGGGGACACGATTAGAATACAGGTCTAGAAAACCCGTTAGAAAAGTATATGTTGTGAGAAACCAGTTAAGTGGGAAACAAAAACTGTGAGGTTTTTCTGTTAAAAAAACCTCTGAGTTATGATTATGATTCTAGGCCCAAATTAAAATGAACAAAAACAAACAAACAAAACCCACCACCATTATTTCCATTTATTTTTAGAAAAAATATGGTAAAACTGTGGCATTCTCACAATACTAACCACTGAAATGCTACTATTCTTGAGTTTTGTCCAGACCTTATCATTCTCTTGTCATATGCAAACAATCATATCTAATAGATTCCGTATTTATGAGAGCTATTTTTAGACAAAATACAGGAAAACTCTCTCTCTCTCCTTGTTTTTCAATTTGAGGTAGCCGCACAGTGCTGCTTAAGCATTCAGAATGTTGAGTCCTTTCACTTTGGAAAGCTTGACGTAAGGCGCTGTATGGAAACCTGCTTTTCTGAGTGCTCTCTTAGAGGATTTCTGAAACTATATAGAGTGAAACACAGACATGAACAAGTACTCAGCAATGCAGAGACCAAGAAATCACAAAAGCTGTGCTTAAAGATGTCAGTGTTCAGCCTATTAATCTTGTTATCACCCAGAGAATGGATTTTAAATTGCATAATCCTGTGGAAATCCTACCTCATTATTTTTTTTCTTAGTCTATATACTGTATCATGGAATAGTATTAAACCATGTCTTTGGTTAAAACAAACAAAAATGCAGTTGAATGGTTAACTTAATCCTTATCTAATTGAAAATGTTTTCAGATGGGCTGTGTGTGAAAGGAGGAGTGAAATTCACCCGAATTTGGCATGTTTAAATTCAACTCTATTTGTACTCCAACCTGATTTATTTTCCCTCGGTCTTTGGGACTCATTCCCTTTGCCGTGCCATTTGCAGCGTGCCTTGCTTGGAGCAGTTCGTTCCGTTGACGGACATAAATATCTGAACCCGCCTGTTAGGGGGATTTGGTGGCTCGGGGAATTGGTAATAGACCATGGAGCATTTCACCTCAAAGGTCACTAGTTCATATCCGCATCGGGTCAATAGTGGCAGAAAGTCGTTAACGTGTCTGGCTGGCATCTGCCGGGTGGCCGCTGCCGGACCCCCGGGCGCGCCGGGCCCCTCTGGGGGCGGGCAGGTGTTCCCCTTCCCCGGGCACCCCCGGACGGAGGGGCGGTCCCGGAGCCCTTTTTATGACCGGCACCGGGCCGGCAGCGAGCGGTCGGCTCCCGACCCGCGTCGTCCCGGCACCGGCAGCGGCACCAGCACCGGCACCGGCACCGCCCGAGGGGGCGCGGGCGCCCTCTGGGGCTCCTCCGGGCCGCTGCAGGGTGCGGGGCGACCCCGGCACGGCTCCGGCACGGCCCCGGCACGGCCCCGGCACGGCCCCGGCACGGCCCCGGCAGCGTTGTCTGCTCTCTGCACTCCTGCCGAGTCCGGGAGCCCGGGAATGGTAACGGGAAGGGGAAGGGGAAGGGGAAGGGGAAGGGGAAGGGGAAGGGGAAGGGGAAAGGGAAGGGGAAAGGGGGAAGGGGAAGGGGAAGGGGAAGGGGAAGGGGAAGGGGAAGGGGAAGGGGAAGGGGAAGGGGAAGGGGAAGGGGAAGGGGAAAGGGAAGGGGAAGGGGAAGGGGAAAGGGAAGGGGAAAGGGAAGGGGAAGGGGAAAGGGGAAGGGCAAGGGGAAGGGGAAGGGGAAGGGGAAGGGGAAAGGGAAGGGGAAAGGGAAGGGGAAGGGGAAAGGGGAAGGGAAGGGGAAGGGGAAGGGGAAGGGGAAGGGGAAGGGGAAGGGGAAGGGGAAGGGGAAGGGGAAGGGGAAGGGGAAGGGGAAGGGGAAAGGGAAGGGGAAGGGGAAAGAGAAGGGGAAGGGGAAGGGGAAAGGGAAAGGGAAGGGGAAGGGGAAAGGGAAGGGGAAGGGGAAAGGGAAGGGGAAGGGGAAAGGGAAGGGGAAGGGGAAAGGGAAGGGGAAGGGGAAGGGGAAAGGTAAGGGGAAGGGGAAGGGGAAAGGAGGAAGGAGGGGAGGGGAGAAGGGGGAAAGGGCGGAAGAGGAGAAGAGGGGAAAAGGGGAAGGGGAGAAGAAGGGAAAAGGGGAAGGGGAGAAGAGGGGAAAAGGGGAAGGGGAGAAGAGGAGAAGAGGAAAGGAAGGGGGTGAAGGGAAAGGGAAAGGGAAAGGGAAAGGGAAAGAAGAAGCAGAGGGAAGGGGGAGGGTTGGGGTAAAGGGAAGGGGAAAGTGAAAAGAGAGGGGAGGGGAATGGGAGGAGGAAAGGGAACTGTGGAGGGAGGGGAAGGGGGAGAGGAAAGGAAAGAGGAAGGGGAAGGGGAAAGGGGAAAGGGGAAGCAGAAGGGGGGAGGGGAAGGGAAAGAGGAGGAAAGGGAAGGGTGGGTGGAGGAGAAGGGAAAGAGGAAAGGGAAGGGGAGGGCTGGGGGAAGGGGAAGAAGAAGGGTGAAGAGGAAGGGGAAGGGGGAAGAAGAAAAGGGGAAGGGGAAGGGAAGGGGGAGGGCAGCGCCCGGCCTCGGTTGAGGAAGCGCGGATCGGGGGAGCCGGGGCCGCGGCCCCCCTGTGCGGCAGCGCCGTTCCCGTGCCTGGGGCCGGGCCGGGAGCGGGCGGCCCCGGCGGGTCCCGCTGCGGGCTCCGTGCTCCCAGCGCACTGTGCAGGGGCTGCCTCCATCCCTCCTCCTCCTCTTCCCCTCACCGCCCTTCTTCCCTTCGAGGGAAACCGAACCCAAAGTGCGAGATGTAGGAGAGCGTGAATCCCCGTGAATCCCATCTGAATAAATGTCTATATTAATGAATTATTAACTCAGCCGCTCATGACCTTAAAACTGGAATGAGGAGACGCCTAGGGCAAGAAGGAAAGCTGCTGAATCCTTTATCGGACTCCTGTCAGAGGTAACCGACCATTTGTCTTCCCCAGATCAGGAGAATTAATTAATATGAAAGGCAAACTTTTTAATTGTGTGTCAAACGAAATCAGATAGGGTGTCCCCGATTCAATCCCGTCCCAAAAGGGGTTCAGCTCTTTTCCTGCCCCCAACCTAAAATAAAACCTTCCAGTTTCTAAAGAGGCAGGCTTCTTTCCTAAGGGTTATTAAAAAAAAAAAAAAAGTCCCAGGGAAAATGATGAATTTGGGTAGTTAATTTATCGATCTCGGCTCTTCTTCCCGCTTGTTTTATTTTAGAGGTCATTAATCAATGAAGAAAAACACCACCGTGTTCCCCCTTTGCATTTAATACACTTGCCCTCCTTATTTATTTCTTTTGAACAAATTCCTAGCAAATATTCACCAATCGATTCGCAGGCGATGGATTTTTATAAAGGTTTGATCGCTTTCTAAACGGTCAGTGTGATTTGTTTCAGCGCTCGTCCTCTAAATAATGGAAAAGGGGACGGGGGAGGCAGAAGTTAAAAACTCCTTTCTTTCTTTCTTTCTTTCTTTCTTTCTTTCTTTCTTTCTTTCTTTCTTTCTTTCTTTCTTTCTTTCTTTCTTTCCTTCCTTCCTTCCTTCCTTCCTTCCTTCCTTCCTTCCTTCCTTCCTTCCTTCCTTCCTTCCTTCCTTCCTTCCTTCCTTCCTTCCATCTTTTTTTTTTTTTTTTTCCCTCCTGCATCTTTACGGACAGAAGGCACATCCACGGTAGGAAAAAAAAAAAAAAAAAGTAGCAAATAGAGCGCAGACAAATTCTTGAGAGGCAGCAGCGAGGCGCACGGACCCGCCTGCCAGGGGAGAGGGTCCGGAGGTCAGCGGTGGCCGGATCCGGAGCGGGGGCAGCGGGTGCGGAGCAGCCCTTCCCCTCTTCTACGGGGCGGTGGGGCCGGGATGAGCAGCTCCTGGCCCGGCACAGCACGGCACGGCTCGGCACAGCCCCGAGGCGGCGCGTCCCTGCCTCCTCCGCCGCCCGCTCGCGGCTCGGCTCAGCGCCGTCCCTCCCCTCATTTACCTTCCCCTTACAGCCCTCCTCCTTCCCCGGCGTGCTACTGAGCCGTGCCGGGCCGTGCCGGGCCGTGCTGCCCGCGGGACTCCGCCGCCGGGTGGGTCTCGGGTACCGGGGGCAGGCGCCCTGCCCCTTCCACCGCCTCCTGCCCCTGCCCCCGGCCGGGCGTGACCCCGAGTCCGATGGCTCGGAGCTGTGAAAAAAAAAAAAATAAATAAAATAAAACACAGAAAAAAAAAAAAAAAACACCAGCCAACAAACGGCAACCGACGCGGTAAGAGCTTAAAGTCCCAACATGAGCCCGCGCGGGGTATTTCTGTTCACAACCCGAGGCGCACGCAGGCAGGCACTGCCGACGAACTTGAGCGTGCTGTCTGGGCGCTTTTCCCCGCTCCATCACGCATTTCCAGCGCGAAAACGAATTTGTAGAGATCGCTGCCTCTACAAGCTGTCTGGTGCTTTTGAAAGGTGCGCGGTGATGGGAAGGACAACCACGCAGAGGTCCGAATTAAAAATAAAATAAAATTAAATTTAAATTAAACAGTCGGAAAAGGTGGAATGAGACTGTTGCCATCAGGGAGCTGGCCAGGGACGAGATACCGTGCCACTGCAGTGGAAACGGAGGAAGGCAGGAGAGCCCACTTGCAGACAAGAATGTCCTGCAGCGCTTTTTGGGTAGCGGGCGTGCTGGAAAGAGCCTCACCTTGGTCCCCCCGCTACATCTCGGTGTTTCGGAGCTTTAGAAGGTGGATTAATGGAGCGAGAGGACTGGAAATTCAGTACATCTTACACCATAGACTTGATCAAAGACATCAAGAAGGTTTTTATAGCCAACTTCATAACACATAAGAATCGCTTTTTTTTTTTTTTCCCCTAGTTGTGTTTGCCTTTAGCTTAGGTGTTATCAATCTATACAGAAGATGACGGATGACCTTGTCAAAATGACGCCAGTCAAAACATTTTTTGCCCCAGCCCTGTTCAAAATTGTGCTAAAACGTCTTGCCTTGGACGCAGACAGAATCTAAACAGCAGAAGCTTTCCCAGGCTCTGCGAGAATTAAGGGTGGGAAAGAAATAAGCTAGGAACAGGGTCGGGGGGAACGGCGAGAGCGGTTTTAGCCGCGCACACGTCCTGCTTGTGAGCAAGTGTGAGCTCCACACCTGGCAAAGTGGGCTTTTCCACGCCGGAGCGCTGTCCTGACGATACAGACGCTTTGTGTAAATGTTTTTTCCTAAAAGGGACTGTGTACATGTGATGTACCCGAGGCAAATGATAGTTCCCGTCTAGGTGGTTATTATTTTCTTTTTCATACGATGTAGGGGTAAAAAAGCGAGGAGTCGGTGGCATTCTCGCTGGTGCCTGAGCTCAACAGCTGAGCAGAGGTGTGGAAAAGGCCGGTTTTGAAGCAAAGCGGAGAGAAAAAAGTAGTGAGGGACGAGAAGTTTATTTCCGTAGGTCGCATCTCCGCCTCTTGATGCGCGCTGTGACCGGGAGCACGAGAGCAGGAGCCGGTCTGGAGGGGACGGGACTGCGGGGAGGGACCTGGCGGAGCGGTGGACTCGGTCCGTGCTCCGGGGGGCTCGGGGGCAGCCTCGGGGAGCGGTGTCCTGGGGAGAGGCGCTTGGTGCGGCTCCGAGGACGTTGCAGGGGGCGAGGACGGGCTCCCTGAGCCCCCCGGGGCACAGCAGGGCCGCCTCCCCGCACGGGCGGCTACGGGGAGCACTGCCGGGTCCGGGGGGGGGTAAGATCCGTCCCTGCCCGCAGCGCTGCGCCCCCCGACCTGGGGAGGGAGGTGGGGAGGTGGGGAGGAGGGGAGGGCCGGGCCGGGGGAGGGAAGAAGGGAAAGGGACACCTTTAAAAGTTGAGCGGGGGAACAAAGTGGGGGATGTTGCCAAAAAAAGGGCCCTGCGCTCCGGCTCGCTGGTGACTTCCCGCTCCCTCCCCTCCCTCCCCGCCGTGCACACCACACACGCACACTTGTATTTTGCGCTGTCGTAAAACCCACGTGTCTGGCCCGGAGTCTGCCAGAGCCGAGTGAGCAGCCCGGGCAAGCCTGCCATGCATAGCCACGGCAGAGGGAGCCCGGCGGCTCGCCTCTAGCCGGCCTCCCGGACCCCGGCACCTGGAAGCAGGAGGACATCCCTCTGCCCCGCCGGCAGAGCACGGAAAAAAATCCCTTCTGCCCCCAAAAAATCCCTCCCAAGGCTCCCGGGACAGCGCCGCAGCCCGCTCCCAAGCACCCCGCCCAGGTAAGGGGGAGCTGCCGGGGGGGTCCGGGTGACCCATGGGTGCTGCGGGCGCTGCCCTCGCCCCCCTGGGGGTCCGAGGTCCGGGTCCGGCGGGGTGGTTGCGCGGGGCCGAAGTTTGCTCCGTCTCCCCCTTGTGAACTTTTTGGGAGCCGTTCTCCGCCGCGGGGAGAGGGAGAAGGAGCCGGAGGCGAACGGAGGAGGGGGCGCATCCCGGGGCCGGGCAGGGACGGGTCCCACAGCGGGGGGGAGGCTTCGTGCCCCCGGACCGCGCTCCCCGCCGGCACCCCCGGGGCTCCTCGGGACCGGGTTTTCCCCGTCCGAGGCTGGAAGAAGGGCAGGGGAGGGCTGCGGGGAGGCTCCCCCAGCCTTCTCCCGCAGCCGGAGCCCACTCGTGGGCCGGGGCCGGTCGGGGTCGCGGCGGGCGGGGGTCTCACGTCTGCTCTCCGCTTTCCCCCCGCTCGGCAGGCAGGCAGCGCGATGCTGAAGCCCGGCGAGCCCGGCGGCTCGGCGTTCCTCAAGGTGGATCCCGCCTATCTGCAGCACTGGCAGCAGCTCTTCCCGCAGAGCGGCCAGCTCAAGAGCGCCGGGGCCCTCGCCCAGCTCCAGCCGCCCGAGAGAGCCGAGCCCCCGGCTGACAGCCTCCGCCAGCGCCCGGCCTCCCTCTCCTCCGCCTCCTCCTCCTCTTCCTCGTCCACCCCGTCTTCCTCCTCCACCTCCTCCTGCGCCGCGGCCGCGGCCGCGTCCCTGGCCGGCCTGAGCGCCCTGCCCGTCGCCCAGCTGCCGGTCTTCGCTCCGCTGCAGAGCTCCGAGCCCCCGGCCGGGGGAGCGCCCGCTCCCCTGCAGGGCAAGGACTTGTGCGGGGCTGGCGGCACCAAATGCGGCGAGCGCCCGGCCGCCCGGTTCCGCTGCACGGCCGAGGAGCTGGACTACTACCTGTACGGGCAGCAGCGCATGGAGATCATCCCCCTCAACCAGCACACCAGCGACCCCAACAACCGTACGTATCGTGACCCGCACCCGCACCCCCGCACCTCCCCGCGGCCCCGTCCTCCGCTTTTCTCCCCTGCGGGACAGACCAGGCAGGGGGGGCTCCGCTCGCGGCGCCGGGAGCATCCTCGACCCTGCCCTGAGCCGATTTTGGGGTGGCTCCGGGGCTTTCGGGGGCTGGTTTGTGGTTCTCGGTCACAGTGTGAGACCCAGATCCTTCCCTGGAGGGCCGACGGCACCAGGAAGGCTGTCGCGGGGGGACACTTCTCGCGGAGGGCCGCGTAGGAAAACAGTTCCCGAAATGGATAATGAGAGGGACCAGCCAAAAGCTGGTCCTTCCTCGCCTTGCTTGTGCCGCCTGGCTCCTGCCCGGAGAGCCGGGGCTGCGCTGGTTGCCCAGAAATCTGCTGCTGCCCAGAAATCTGCTGCTGCTCCGAGCTGGGCAGGGGAAAAGTTGCAGTTTCCGTCAGTCGGGCTAGGGCAAAGTTTTCCCCCTCTTATCTAGGAGTATCGTTTTCCTTTCAGACCTCGTTAACACCTCGCTAGTTTTAGTCTTCATCCCCACCGAAAAGCGTGACATGGTCATTTAATAAGAAAAGCTGGTTTTCGGGGGGAGAAACGTCGCCTGCCCGAGTGTCAGAATTCATTTAGCACTTGGTGGTTAGGAAATGTTTAATCCTGTTGTTGCTAATTATAGCTGGTGTGGGGTGTTTTTTTGGCCTTTTTTTTTTTTTTTTTTTTTTTTTCCTTGGGAAGGGAGCGCTCCAAATATTAAACATCTATGTCTGCTACAGGTTTGTAATTTTAGAAGTTACTTTTGCCTGTCTTTAGTTTCTGTCTCTGTTGATACTGTGCAACCGAGGTAATTCGCGGGCTGAGAATAACTAGACGAACTATATTAATTCATCGGATTTGCTGTTAACATCCCGAGCACACGCATCTAGCCCCGTTAAAACACTGCATCATGACTTCGGCTCGTACACATTTTCCACGCAGACCCCCCCTCTCTTATCCAATGTTTCTCAAAGTTCTTTATTTCGGTTGCCCTTGCCCCCTGAAATGCCTATTTAAGGAAGGCTGTTGAACAGAGGAACGACACCCAAAACCAGCAATCTGTGAGCACATGCCCAAGCAGAGCGTGGATTCGTTTAATTTCATTTCAGATGCGGAGTTGTTTTGAAAGTTTCCGTGAAACTCGGTTGTGTATTAATTGCACCGTGCGGATGGTAGCATAGTCTTGGTCGCCGTGCAGAAGTCTTAGAGAGCAAGAGGAAAGTTGACGCAGAGTTTGGTGGGGATTTTTCCCCCCCTTCTTAACACTGCGAATCGTTATGCGCCGGACACCAACTTTGTTTCGAGCGGCTTCTTTACACTTAGTTTTACCTTGCAGCGAGGCGTATTAACGTATTTTCTACTCTCGGGCGCAGAAAGCGTGAGCTCATAAATTACACGCACTTAAATGGAATCCGAAATGCACTTTTAATCGCCAGCCGGGCTGTTCAGACGATACGTGTTTTACTTCTCCGAGCGGCTCCGTAAAACTGCAAGATAAAAGTTTTAAAAGGAGAAAGGAAGATAAAAAGGAGATTTGGGGTGGGGTATTTTTAAGGAGCGAGCGGAATAATAGCATGCTGCAGAATCGCTGGCGAAGTCTGCACAGTTTCTTCGCAATCGCGATGTTAAAGGTGTCTTGCGGAAAGGAAAGTGGCTCGGTTCTGGCTGGGACGGGGCGCATGAAAAGACGGGGCTGGGTGCTGCAGGGGCGGCCTGTGGCTTTTTTTCCGCCGTGAGACCCAAAAACTCTTGTCACCGGGCCGTTTTAAGGGGCCTTTTGCTCTACAACACCTTCCCAGTCGTCTCCGAGTAAAAACTTTGACCCGAGCGCCCCAGCCTGCCGGGGCCAGGTGCGTTTGCTGGGGGCAGCCCGTTCTCACGCCCGGGAGAGGAAGGAGCAGCATCCCGGCGAGGAGGGACCGCGGGGATCACTCGGGGACACTGGCTCCCACGCACGCACGCGTGGGAAAAGCAGAGCAGAGGGTGCCGGCCTGCCTGGCCGGCCGGGGGGGCACGGGGTGCCGGCGACCCGTGGGTGCCCGGCGAGGGGCGGTGGACAGCCGGGGTGGTTGCCCCCCGCTTTGGCTCCTTCTCCGTGCTGCTCTGGGGGCGTTCGTACGAGGGAAAAGAGGTGAAACGGGTAGTAGGTGAGGTGAGAAGCGATCGGCTCCGGGTCGGGCCCCTGCTCGCCGTGACCCCGGGGTGCCGCTCCTCGGGCTTTCGTCGCAGAGGCGCCGGCCGCAAGCTCCCTCGGTCCCCTTCTTTCCCAAACTTCCCCTTCCATGCACCCCTTTCCCCTCTGGAGCAATCCTCCTCTCCCCGCTCCCTCACGGGCTTAACTCCCTCTCGGCAGGGGCTCCCCAAAACTTCTCCTCCAGCCACCCCCGACCTGCCGCAGCGCAGCGCGGGCAGCTCGCAGCGCTCCCGCCGGGGCCCCGGCGCCGGGAAAGCTGTGGAGAGGGTCGTGGAGGGTCATGGGGGGGACACGGGTGGGCGCCGGTGCCCATTGCCCCCGCCGCCGGGCGTCAGTGCAGGCGGCACGGCGGTGGGAGAGGTCGGCCGGGGGCTGCGGGTCGAGCGTGCGAGTGTAATTGCTGTAAATTGAAAGGGGCGTTAGTTAGAAAAAAAATAATGTTTGTATGTATATATATATATATATATATATATATATATACATATATATATATACGAATATATCTCACTAATTAGTGCCTGGGGTTCTTGCTTCCAGGGAAGCAAAGGGGACCGTGCGGAGAGCCGGGTCGGGGGCTGCGGGTGGTGACTGCCGGGGGCACAGGGAGATGCCCCGGGCAGGAGCGGGTGTGCCGGGCTGGGGGCTCGGGGGCCGGGCCCCCTTCTCGGGACAGGGGCTTTCACAAGCCCCTTGGCTCCTCCGGCTGCGCTGGAAGGCACCGAGCTGGCGGCGCAGCGAGTGCGCGGTGTAACGCAGAGATGCCAGCGCGGTCCTTCCCTTTTTGCGCCTGTCTTCCTGCTCGATTCACGGGGAGAGCGGTGCGCGGGTAAGGCGCTGCGAGGTGGATCGGTGCGGGGAATATTCGGATTTTTATTTATTTATATATTTTTCTCCTCTGGACTGCTGCTAACCTGTATGATTTAGCTATTTTACATCATTAGTTACCCAGCACCCTTAAACATAGCAGATAGCCATATATTAGATTGAGGTTAGAGAAGGTGGTGACTGTTTATTTAGGGTGATAAAATGGTCCATCAGCAGTAATCTCCATCGATATGTGCCACCAGGAGATGAAGGATGAGGGGACAAGCCACAATTAATTGCCCTATAGTTTTGTAGGAGAGAGTGGAGCCGGTGCGGACTGAACTTCGATCTCCTCTCCCAGAGCCTATTCATCAT
Source organism: Cygnus olor (assembly GCF_009769625.2). NCBI lineage: Eukaryota > Metazoa > Chordata > Aves > Anseriformes > Anatidae > Cygnus > Cygnus olor. The sequence continues at coordinate 62,000,133 of NC_049198.1, read as the reverse complement.
CTCCACATTGTATATGGGGGTCTCTCAGGGGCAGGGGGTGGCAAGGTTTATCTACACACAATATTCTCCTACCCTCCTCATACCTGACACGGAAATTTAATTCATTCACGCGTTCAATCGAAGCCGGGGAAAACCAAGCCCTCCTCCCGCAGCCTGCCCCCCGCCCGCATGGCAAAAAGAGGGAAATAGCCCCAAAGTCACTCTGCCAGCAGGGCGCTTTCCCACGGCCCCGTCCCCCTCCCCACCACACGCGTGGCGACCCGGAGAGATTCGCCTGGTCCCTGCCGGTCCCGGGCGGGGGGCTCGGGGCCAGGAGCCGGGCGGGGGCGGCCGGGGTCCAGGGTCTGGGGCCCGGGGGTCGGGGCTCAGGGTTTTTGGGTCTGGGTGGGCTCGGCCCCGCCGTCGGGAGCGGGCACGGAGGGAACAAAGCGAGGTTTGAGGGAAGAGGACGGCGGAGGGGAACGCGTGCCCGCGCCCCGTCCCCGCAGGACTGCCTCGCACCGGGCACCCGACGGGTCTTTTCGTGAGGGTACATTAATCTCAGCTCCTCGGTGAGGAAACTGAGGCACGGGGAAGCCGCCGTCCGCAGGAAAGCCCCTTGGGAGATGGAAGGGGGCTGCCTCACCCAGCCCACCCTCCTTCTTGGCTGGGTACCTGGGCCCAGGCAGGGGCGCAGGGCCAGCGGCAGTGATTTACTTTTGTGAGTGAGTAATTCCGTGTGAAATGATGGCCACTTAACACTGGATACCTGCACGCTTGCAGTGAATTATGGAGCAGAGGGTCAGAGGCCACCCTCCTTTAATACCAGCAAACTGCAGGTATCCAGTGTAACTGCACTTTGAAGCATATTATTGTCGAGACAAAAATGTATTTCCTTCATTTATTGTTACAGCTGGCTTGCTGTTTTAAACACTGTGTTGGACTCTACCTTTTACTGACAAAAGCTTTCTCCTCTCAGATTTCCTTTAAAATATGCAGTAGTAGTGTTATTTAGGTTGGAGAGCGTTTAGAGTCATATTTGGTGGAAGTGTTGTGTCCTTTCCCTTTTTGCTTGAGTATAGTACTTTTAAGAATACTCACACAGAGTTATAGTGCTGGCATTACACCACGTTCATTTTTATGGAGGCAAATAAACAACAACATATTGCACTCTCCCCAAAAGAGCCATACCAAACAGCTCCACTAGGAAATCTTTTTTTTTTTTCTTGCTTCTTCCTTGCCTTAATCCTCCTATCTATAGAGCATGAAGGTAGAAAGTAAAAAACTGATCTCCTTCCAAAGAGTCTGGCTGCATTAGGGACCGCAATAGCGTGTTCCCAGTGACTTTACCTTTTATCGCTTCTTATTTTGTCTGGAGACACTATGCTCTGACTGTAGTCCTCCTCAGTTTTTCCATTTTCAGCAAATCCCTCAATTTTCTCACATTTCTTACTAGTCCGGGGCTTGACTGAACCTTCTACAGCCAGTGGAAGTATTCATTCCTGAGGTCCTTGGGTGAGGTCCGTGCTCATATAGATGTTCCCCAAGGCTGAAGCAGGAAGAGCATGGCATGACTCTCCTCATTGCTCTGTGTGGCAGCCCCCCAGACAGCTCACGCTTGTACAACTGTGTCCATTTTACACGAGCTCCCCACACCCATCTGGATCTCAACACTTGTCCTCAGGTTCAGACACTCTTGCAGTGCCACTGGAGCCCTGATCTTAGGAAGCCACTGGGTCACAGCTCTCTTTGAAAAAAAACCAACCAAACAAACAACCTTTCCTTTCCATGTATTGTTTAGCACATTGCTGCACTGTATGATGTCCTACTTTGCATTGCTCATGAAGGATGATGTTGATCCTTTTTGTGAGGCAGGAAATTGGGCAAGATGGAGGCTGCTTTTATAAAGGACTTCCTTCCCTTGTTGTGTGAGGCAAAGAAACCTACCTCTTATGGTTTCTCTAAATGGACTGTCCTTAGATGGGTGGCAAAACATTATAGAAAGTGTGTTTGCATCAAAGCCTTCCAAGTATCAGTAGGCAAAAGTAACTCATGGGACAAGAAAAAGACGTACGCTGGCTTTTTATTAAGACAAGGTAAATTAAGTCCAGTAGTGCTTCCACTTGTTGCATTATTTATGAGATTTTTTAAATGACTATTTCTAAAATTCAGTAACAACTGGAGATAGATGAATAAAGCATGCAACTTAGAAGACTTTCAGTACTGCTTAGTCTAAGGACAGGCTCCCTGCCTCTCAACAGCAAGCCGTAAGACAAAACAGTTTCAGAAGATGTCCTGTTATCCAAATTTTCAGCTTGGCAGGACAAAGGGAAAGGAGCACAGCAGGAGATAAGATACTGCAGCTGCCAAGCATTAAGACATTACCAGTGTTTTGGACAGTGGAAAATAAATATCACTATGTGTGTCTTTCTGCAAGGGTAAATGACAGTGACATGGAGTTCATTTATACTTCTCTTCAATTTCTTAATCTCTTTTCCTTTAAGAAATAGAAATTAAGTATATTATTTACACGTATTGTCAGCGTGAAGCAAAGAAATCCTTGTTCTGGGCAGGCACTACAAGTTGTGTGCAGGAGAGATGTTGCATATCTGGAGGTAGAATGCAGGAAGCTGACACTGAAATTGCCTGAATGGAGCCATGAGGATGCCTTAGCATGTTTAACGTAAGTTGCTACAGAGACATGGTGTCTCCAAAAAAACCATTAATAATCAGTCATTTGGGAGGAGAGTTACACATGCAAAAGATGGCCAAACAGTGCAAGCAGGTCGGACTCAAGGGCTTGCCCTGGGTGCTAATTGACATCATGCTCAGACATCCTCTCTCTGAACCCTCAGTTTTCCTGTCAGATGTTTTCTTTCTAACTTGCATGGTAAGATGCCAAATTTGCTTAACATGCACTCACATGCCAATTTGTTTTGTTTTGTTTTTCCTGTTTGGGATCCTTTCCTGTGTGATCTGGGTGTGCCAAAGTCTAGTGCAGCCTCTGTGATCTTTGTGTGTGCCAAAAACACAGGGTTTATTGATCGCTGGTTTCAAAGAGGAAAGAAGAGATATTGCGGTGATACTCCAGTTTCCAAACTAGCTGTGGAAACAAGAGAAACAACAACCACAAAAACACCCGACATATACTCGCTGCCTTTTATTCATCATGCCTGGGAATGTCTGTAGGAATATTTGCTGCATAATAATCTTTTCTCTGGTCTAGCTGGGAACCTTTTCCCCATGCTTTTGCAAATCTTCCCCCTGAGGTCTTGCACAGCTTGGTGCAGGGCAAGGCAGTATGCCTCCTGGATGAGGAAGGCATGATGGTTTTGAGAGAAACCAGCTTTTGTGTGTAGCTTTCCACCTTGGAAAGAAGGACAGCTGAATCAGTCCTGCTGAGAATCGAGGCTGTGGTTACAGGCAATCTAGCAAGGCTAACTCTGTGGCTTAGGCCAAGGACCTCCTGCTTCTGTAGTGAATACTGTTTCTTATTTTCATAAGAATGGATGCAGTAGTACAAAGTTGTCAGGGGAAAGGTCTAGGAATTGCTACATGAGTATTACGGTATAGTTACTGTTTTCCCCATTTATTTGTGTTTCTGAGATAAATTTATACGAAAATCTTTCCCGTAATACAAAAGTGAAATGTACAGAAGACGGTAACCTATTTCAATAGATTTATTGTTATATTAACTCAGCATACCTCCAGAGAAATGGGTTTCCTGAGCACGAAACATTTTCCTGGAAGTTGTGCATTCATGGCATGTTCAATATTGTGTAACGGAAATATTTTACCAAAATTTCCCTTGCTCAGAAAAGAGAAATCACAGTTGGATCTTCCCAAAATACAGCAACACCATCCATTACTAACCCAGTTAGGGAAATTAACATTTTTTTACAAAAGGGTCTTTTTTTCATGGGAGCTGCTCACAAAACCAGACATGTTGTTCTCGTTCTTAGCCTCAGCTACCTCAGCTTGGCAAAGAGCATGCGTTCCAGTTCAATAAAATTTTTTAAATGTGCACTAGGGATCAGCAATATTTGCTACATAATTTCATTTTTGAGATTAGATTCACTTATAAGGAAGTAAACATGCACGCATGCTCTGACTTGTCATTCATGAGGTTCTACTTAATTTATTTTCTGAATAGACATGCACGCACACGTCTGTCAATGTAAAAATTAGAGCATTCATTCAAAGTAAGGATGAAATTAAATCCCGTTCCAATTAAACCCTTGGGCTGAGCTGTGGTAAGGCGAATGCGGAACACTTGCAAGACATTGAGAGTGGGTTTTTAAATGCCTCTCTGAAACACAGCACTGGGGTGGTTTAAATGGCCCTTCTGTTCATCAAAAAAAAAAAAATTAGAAATTGTGTCGGGATGAAAGAGTCTTGACAGGTCTGTGAACACACCATGCTTGCGAAATGTCTGCGGGGTTTCTGCTGAGCCTTCGGGATTTCTTGTTAAGGGCTTGGCAAGGTTAGGCACACGTGTCCTGGGTGGCCATGAAGTCACAGGCAAAGCAGAGGGACTGGCGTGACCTTGGCGCTGACAACGTTCTCCCCTCTGCCTCCCAGGGTGTGACATGTGTGCCGATAACCGCAATGGCGAGTGCCCCATGCATGGGCCCCTCCACTCCCTGCGGCGTCTGGTGGGCACCAGCAGTGCCGCAGCAGCGGCCCCTCCGCCCGAGATCCCTGAGTGGCTGCGGGACCTGCCGCGGGAGGTGTGCCTGTGCACCAGCACGGTGCCTGGTCTGGCCTACGGCATCTGCGCGGCGCAGCGGATCCAGCAGGGCACCTGGATCGGGCCCTTCCAGGGAGTCCTGCTCCTGCCGGAGAAGGTCCAAGCGGGAGGCATCAGGAACACTCAGCATCTCTGGGAAGTAAGTCGTTGTCTTTCCTTCCTTGTCAAACTTGATTATTTTGAAACAGATGTTGAGTGTAATTGCATGTAGAACTAGCGTAGTTTTACATGGTGAAACAAACCAAAGCAAATACATGAGGCAAAAATGTCAGTCAGCCAACACAGCAGGTTTGAAAGTATAGCAAAGCAACATGAGCCCCAACCCGCTGAGGGTACCCGGGAGGCCGGCGGGCACCTCAGGGTTCCAGCTGGTTTGCATGGCAAGAGCAGATCATGGCCAATGCTCTGCTATGGCACACAGAGACACAGCCAGAGAAGGCTGAAGGTTACAACAAACGGTGGTCTTCATATTCTGGCCTGCGTAACAAGGGCCAAAGGAGTTGCCGGATTGCAGTCCTGGCTTCATGCATCCCCTCAGTCTGAGCATGGCATGCGGGCTGAGGTGCCGCACCGCAGCATCGCTGTGGCTCCCAGGCAGTCCAACAGTGCTGCTGAGAGAAGCGCAGGAGCCTCGTCCACAGCCCTGCTGCTCACGATTAGCTTGTGATTTAGCTCAGCTCTGGTCCTGCACCGACCATGAGTTCCCCTAGTGGTGCTTTCAGTGCCTGAGTGTGAAAGCCCTTTGCGCTGGCATTTTGTTTTGTATTTGTCACCATCTTAGAGGGAGCAACAGTGATAATTGATACGAAAACGTTCAGGCTGTGATAATTTGGTTTATTTAGCAACAAACTCTAAATAATCTGCTGTGGTTTGGCAGAAGAGGTCACTGTATTCCTTTGGCTGTATGGGGATACACATGGCTATTACTGATCATGACCATGTACACTGTCTCCAGTGAAGCGCTGGATTTTCATGCTCGGGTATTGTTTGTACACAAAAGCTAACAACAATGTCTTGTGAAAGCCAATTTAGAAAGAAAATGCAACATATGCTTATTTTACACACAGATCTGATAATTAACAAGGAAAAAGTGCAATCCTTATGTGTGTCAGTATTTCTAATTTATAAGAACAGCCTCCCGTCTACCTATTCTTTTGCTGTCATTTCTTTGCTTTGTGCTGGAAGGAGTCATTTCTTAGTTCTGTTAAGTCCTCTCTAGAGCCACAGCTCCTGCTCATTTCAAGGGTAACACTATGGAGAGTCAGTAGAAATGTGCCCATAGATCTACAGATGTTATTTACTCATCTAGACCAAATCAGAACCTCCAGAAAATAAGGGGACATGCTGGCTGTTTAGAAACCCGGCAAGAAGCCCGTGAAGATGCAAGGAGCCTTTCTGCTGTCTGCAGTGGGAATGTAGTAAAAAGGAATATATTTTTAAAAGATATTTGATGTTGTGGAGCCAACTCTTTTGTACAGTATTCACAGAAAACCTGCGAATATTTAGTTTGTCAGTTCTTTGGAACTGATGATCACCTCCTTTCATCATTTTGTTTTGTTTTTGCGTGCTACCTAATATTTGTGACCTGTTTCCATTAATAGGAACTCCTGTGCATCTCCTATGTGCAAACAAACAGTAACAGCACATTAGGGGCTTTGCCTAAAAGTATTTGCCCACAGGAGCCATTGCAGTGAGAGAGTTTCACATTAAAGAGTAAAAGATCAGTCCTGGAGTGCACTTAAATGTATTCCATAAAATATGGGATGACTTGAAATTATTGGGTGGCTTTTGCTGCTTTCAGTGGAGATTGTATTTCTCTTGTATATCAGATATTCACAAATCGGGCTTAAATCTATTTCTACCAAACTGTGGTGATTATATGTTCTTATTTTTTTATTTTTTATTTTTAATGAAACTCTGTAATGACTTTGGAGCCTTTATTATATTTGAGGTGTTTTGCGGTTTAAGCTGTGTTATTTAACATAATGTTCAATGATAAAATAAACTTGCCACATCATTAGCTTACAAAAAACATTGAAGTTTAGCTAAAATATATGGAGTTAGAAAGCTTTATGTTAGCCTTAAATGTTTACATTACCAATTAAAAATTCATTCCATATGAATCAGTTTTACGCAAGTTAAGTTACAATTTTTTTTTTATTTTTTTTTAGGCAAGAATTTTTTAGTCTAATTTCAGATTAAATTGTTTTAAAAAAATCAAAGAAGTATGGGGGTAGAGGGGTAGAGCCAAAAGCAAAGAAGAAAAAGATGTCAAGTGAAAATAAGACACAGCACTGAGGTATGTGCCAGATTCAGGTCACCAGTGGGTGTCAGCTGAGTTTTTATGTGGAATTGCTCGTCTGTTCCTAATAAACAACACAGATTTCCCATTGGCTATCAAAAGTGAGTGTGTGTTTATTTTAAGTGAATTATATTCAAAATAAAAATTAAATTCATTTTTTTTTTAAGGGGGCAGCTATTGTGGGTCATGGTCTCAGATTATTTCTGCTAATGCCAAAAATTGTTAGCAAAGAAAAATACAGCCCAAGCATTAGCTAAACATAAAGCTTTGGACATTTCTCATTTATTTTGACTTTCAATTCAGTATGTTTTTTCTATCAGAGAACAAATGTTTAATAAAGGAAAATATAGTAAAAGAAAGCAGAAAGTGTGTGTGGGTGTTTACAAAGCTGACCTATGAAAATTAATACAAGCAATAGAAAGTATGCGCTTAAATAACTCTTTTAGTCTATATAGTATAGGAATATAGACTAAATCACCACAAACGTTAAAGGAATGTTCCACTGTTGTCCCTTTATAAAGTTGTGACTAGTCAGTTCTTTTCAACCAATCTTTTCAAGATAGCTTCTAGTACAAGTATGCGCGCGGTTCAGTTATTCAACATTAGGTCTTGATGTGCCTCGTAGAGGAGACGTATCTTTCTTAGTACCCCTAACAGCTTTGTAATATTTATTTTTGTCTCCACATTGTAAAGTAAAGTTGATAGTTGCTTGTTTTCATTTATAATTCTTAGTTTTCAGTGTACACTAGATAAATAGAGTGGCTATTGCAAAGTCTTTTAAGCATAGTTACTGATTTGGTGGCTTTTTAACTTTCTTTGTTGTGGGAAACATCAGAAACATTGCATTTGATGTATAGTTCAACACTATGGAAATATGCTTCAGTCTGTCTGCACAAGTGTTCCCACCATGCACTCAATGTTTGCTTTGTATGTAATCCATATAGCATAACGTACAGCGATTCAGAGTAAATTACATACCATTCCATTACCTCACAACAGGCCTCGACACCTATGGGTGTTCATGGGAAATTGTAGAGCTCTCTAGCAATCAGCCAAGATGATTTTTTTATAACTTACAGAAAGATCAGTTCTTCACAAAGCCAAAAATATTAGTCATTTTCAGTTGTAGCTTTTTTTTTTTTTTTTTTTTTTTTTTCCCCTTTGGCCCACTTCTATCCAATCCAGAGTTTGCTTGTATTTTATAAAAATACAATAAACTCTGATTTGTTTAAAACAAAAACAGGACTGGGTGTATTAAGTAAACATTCTCTTTGGTAATACAGGCATTTATTCCAGCGCTGCTTGATAATATTTCATTTTTATTTTATTTTTTTTTCATTTTGAAGTAATGAGAACAATCCTTTTGTTATTGCAAAGAAAACAGAGACTTTCTCAGCAATTAGGCCTTACTGATGAGAATGAGATAATTTTCCCCTAATGTGTTTTCTAATAAAGAATTGAAAAGGCACACTTGATTCCAACATATATGAAAACATTATCTCAATTATTAATGTGTCCTTATTCCCTGGAGATAAATTAATCTAGTTGCACATGGTTTCCCCTTTCTGTTTAACATCAAAATTTAATAAGAGTAGACTTAAGGAATGTATATGATATACATTTAAAAATCTATTAGAATAAAATATAGAAGTTTAAAAGACATATGCATTTTAGTAGTCAAAATTTTTCAGGCTCTAAACTTTAAACTGTGAATTCTGGAAATAGCTAAACCATAAATGGTCTTTTCCCCTGAAAATATAGTTTAGATGAAAAGTTTTACTGACAGATGTATCAAAAGATGGAATCTTTCAGTCTCCTTATCTTCATTTGCCTGATAAACAGTTTGCTTTTTTTTTTTTTGTCTTTTGTTGTTGCTTGTTTGTTTGTTTATTGCCAGAGATCAAATAGTCTTTTTCTTGGAATAGCTCAAGAATGTCAAATAAATTACTATATTTTAACTTGACTTTATTTTATTTTTTTATTTATTTTTTTTTTTAAGAAATGATTTTCCAAATTTTTTTGTTTTGTTTTGTTTTTCATCTTTTACAGGGACGTTCAAAATGTACATACAGCAGGGTATTCATTAGCAATTACAACATGGTAAAACTATGTTACTAATTTTCCACTTACATGGATAGGATTAACTGGCATTAATAGAAAGTATGCATGTCATTTTAATAAAGTACCATGTGGGTACTTATCGGCCTTCCTGTGTCCCAGCTGAAGTCAAAGAAAACAGTGCCTTTGACTTCATCCGGACCTAGAACAGGCATTTTGGTGGGACATATGCTGTCCAGAGTCTGTACAGCAGTGCCGTGCACTTCTGTACAAATTAATCTGCAGAGGGAATCCTTACCTTTCAAATGAAGAACTCATTCCAGTTATAGTGATAGATTTGTATTCAAATTCTCAAGGCTGTAGTTTTGGACTAAATTCACTGTTACAGCAAAGCACTAGGGGATAGAATTATGTGCATGCCGCAGTTCTATTAAAGTGAAAATTATGTTTCTCAGCAATCCATCATCTAGTATTCTAGACTGCTTGTCAGGCCTGTTTCAAATATGTCATGTTCATGAAATTCAAATAATTTTGGCTTGAAAAAACCCTTAGCTATATTACTATTATATCTTAAATTATGCAGACTAACAGCTGGCGCCATTCTCTTGTTTTGTTTTGCATTTTCTGGGGATTTTGTGTGGTATAAAAATCTTGCATTTACTTTCTATTTAAAAAAAAACAAACAAATTTTTTACTTTTACATGGATTTCAAATGCACATACTACCTACTGGAAATGTCCCCAGTGTTGTGTTCAGTAGCTTACTGAACCAAAAGTTGTTAGAATATGTTCAGCATATCGGCTTCTTTAATTTATGTACCTTACAAGAAAATTGTGCTAAGCTGCTATAAAGCAGCTTGCCCGCATTAGTATTTCTGGATCAGTTACTATCACATTTTTCCAGATAACTTTTGTAAGCTATAGATAACTTACTTAGTGTCAACCTAAAGTTACTTTTATCCCAAATATAAAAGCTAATTTATATTTGATAATTCTTTGATGGTAAAATTAAAACTTGTTGATTCTTTTAGACACCCTATATGTTTGAAAAGATGCCTTATCTTCAGGTATCTCAGTGTCTTCCATGTACATTTATTCCATGTACACAAAGGTCTTTACTGTATGCCCAAGCAGATAAATAAGCCTAAGAACATGTGCCACAGAAACAGTCTAGTTTGGCTTCTTATTTAATGTAGGTAAGTTTGTAATAAACTTGGGAGGGGAGTGGGAAGAGTGTTGGATTCTTCCCCAGAATCTCAACATTGTTACTGAAAACAAAAATTCTGAGGACAGCAGTAAACATACACATGGACACAGTATTCTTGGAAAATAATAATAATAATAAACTAAAAACAAACAAACAAAAGTAAAACCCAATCCAACCCAAAACAAAACAAAACAAAAACCCATATTATCTAAATGGCCAGATAATGCAGTGACTGTTTTTCCATGGCATATGATCTCACCTTGTAGGTTATATTACATAATGCACAAAAATACTGACATAGAACACAAATATGAAAGCTCATTTCAGTCCTTATTTGACCACTACTTTTATACATTGTTCAAAAGTGATCCGATCACCAAAAATCTGGAAACATTTGACCATTTCTTCTCTCTTTCTCTCTCTCTCTTTTGATTTGAACTTGTTAAGAAATGCAATTTCCATTGTTGGATAAAGTCTAGTCTGTAAGGCATGAAATTACTTTTAATTTATGATACCATTAACAGTGAATTATTTCTATTGACTTTTCATTGAATGTGGATGAAAAAGGCAGTATTTTAACGAGATATATGGATATCCAAAATATGTGGTGTACCTGATGCCAATAGTATATCAATGATAGATTTGATAAGCCAAAACTGCAGCATGCACTTTTCAGGATGGAGATGATGCTCAGTATTTTGCAGAACTGCCTCAGCCACTTCTTTACATGTGCTGTTCCCCTAGATTTCATGGGATCAAACATGTGTTGGCTTTAAAACACAGACTTTTAAGTGTCTGCTTAACATAAAAGCAGGAAAATTCAGTCTAGCATGTACTTTCCTCCTGTGCGTTTGGCACCTTTTTCAGATAAGTTACAGAATTCCATTATCCAAATTGTTACACATGTGTGACAGAGGTTGACCTTTAGTCATGTCAATCCTTTTTGTGTAGGCCTCGGGCTCCAGCCTAATGGCTCAAAGCCTGATTTACTCACTGTAATAAGGGCAGGAGGTCGAGCAATTGTCAGCTTGCTTGCTCGTACTCGTCTCAGAGCCTGGTTGAAGGCTGTTAACACAAAGCTTTTCAAAGTGAATTTACAACCACCACCACTGACAGAGGCCAATCAGTACACCATAAATGTCAGGTTAGTGAGATTGAGCAGTAAGTAAAGTACTGGCAGCCCACTATTGGCTGAAATCAATTGCTTAGGGTTTAACTGAGAATAGCAATCTGTACAACTACTTCTCTGGAATGGGCTTAAGTATGGAGAGCAAGTCTGAGTGCGGATTAGGGAGAATTACCCTACAGTAATAGCCGTGGCACCAAGCCCTGCATTTGTTCTTCTTCTGTATCAGTGGTGCCTGTGTTTATGTGACTCATGATCAAAAAGTTGTTGGACCTGCCTGGTAGTTAAAGAAATAAGATTATTTTACGTATGGAGGGAGAAAAAAACAAAAACCTATACCATACCACGAAGAGAGCTAACCAGTGTGCTGTCTTATCTGGACTAAGAGGACTAGGAATTTTTTTAACATAATTGTTCAGTAATACCAGACTGGTTTTAGTCTTCAGTTCCAGAGAAGGCTTTGCCAAAGGGAAACAGTGGCTTTTTGATATTGTTTTGCCACTGGGAACTATCACAGGATTCGGTAATGAGTGATTATGTACTTGATGGTCTGAATATCCATGAGATGTAGTTACCCACAAGACTGAATGTTTTTATCATTTTGTGTAGTGACAGCTTGGACAACAATTCATTTGGCTTTGAAAGCATCAGCATTAAAATCTAGGAATCCATTAAAATGCTGTATGCCAGGATTTATAAATTAGGTAATTTCCTTGATTATTGCAATCATTTACAAAATTGATTGTCCCAGTGTGGTATAGGCAGATTTCAGCAATGATCATTGACAACAGGCACGTCCTCTAATATCTGTTTTCATTGTTCCCTAAAAGAAAAGACACTCTACCACTAGGTTATTCTCCATCTCAAGGTCAATTATGCATTGCAAGAAGTCTACTAATGTAGAAGATCACATATCTTTAAAGGAGAACTACATCAGCTCTTTATAGATGGTAATGACAGCTGGAAAGCTTTTTTTTTTTTTTTTTTTTCCTTCTTTCTCTCTCTTTTTTTTTTCTTTCCATATTGTTTGTAATTTGTTTGCTGATGGTCAAGGCATTCATTTGAGTCTGTAGTACACATTCTCTTTGTGATCCATTATTGAAAGGTAAATAATTTTGGCAAATTGCAGCTGTAAATATTTATTTGATTGAAGATTTAAAAGTCAATAATGTGTTTTATTTGTTGCATCTTAAAGTTCTAATTAACCAATAGATATAGTGTACAGTAAGTTCATTTGGGTCAATTATTTCTGCAAGACATAATAAAGACATTATGTCACAAAGCAAATACACTCTAGAAGTTTTCCTATATTAAGACAAATACACTAAAACTGCCAAGCACTAGCTGCCAACCACAAAACCACACTGCTTTCTACCTGCGTGAAAATGAACAATATGCACATGGTAAAAACCTCCAGATGCTAAAGTTTAAAATGCTGGTGATTACAGAAGATTATTTTGCAAGCTGTAGATGAGGTCCAGTTGCATCTGGCAACGAGCTAATTTGTGTCAGACCTCATGCAGATCATGAGCTTCCAGGACTAGTAACCTGCAGTTGTTAATCAGTCCTTGCTCAGACAAGATAGCCATTGATGTCACCAGGAACTTTGATTTAATGGGGTCTTCAGGCATGAGTGAATAACACAGTATCACCTTAATCACAACTCTTAAATCATTTTTTTTTTCCCAAGATAGGTCAACCATTCTTTCAGAAGTGCAGAGCCACCTGCATGTTGTCTGCCACTGTACGTACAGTAACAGTAATGCACAGTTGACTTGAACATACCCTTGTATGAATATATTACTTTTATTAATGATAATATTTTACTGTGAAGAAAGGATTACATTAACAGTGACTGTGCTGTAGTGCATGGTATTTAGTTAAATAACTATTAGCATCAAATAAAAAAATATTTATTATGTCTTGTAAAAAATCTGTAAGTAATAAGTTCATAGTTTCTACTACATTGCATATTTGTTGCATGGATTTATCAAGATATATATATATATAAAATTCTGTATTTTAACAGTTATTCAACCTAGTACTTTTTGTGTAAAGACATGCTGGTGTATAAGCAAGCAAATTTAGTGACATAAAGACATTTCTAAAGATGTTTTGATTTCATCTGTGGAACTACATGATAGAGAAAAGTGGTTTTGTCATAATGGGAAAAACTCCTACTGAAATTGTGGCCATATGAAGGTTTTGTTCTTCATGTCATTCACCTGTAACAGCCCTGAATTTGGAAACAGAAGAATGAATCAAATGAGTTCAGTATATGTTACAGTCCTAAACTGAAAACAAAACAAAAAAATAAATAAATCATATGTTAAATGAAGTGTCATGTATAAAATGAATGAAGTATGCAATGCCAGATTTCATGATTTTTACCTGGGCTAATCTTCCAGTTGTGCAAAGACCTTTTTTTTTTTTTTTTTTTTTTTTAATTTTTTATATGTACTGTTTGCCTGATGTCATGTCAACATTCACTAGAGGGGGCAGGTTATTAGCATATTTCAAACTGCCAAAAGAACTTTTATATCAGGATGGATTGGTGACTTATATTTTTAGCCCACTACTTTACGAAAAGATCTTACTATTGAAGTCAAAGTAAAAGCAAAAAACAAACAAATCCCTTTTGTTCTCTATATTCTATTTTTATTTTAAGTTGACTTGAACTCTGTCCTCATTTCTGTTGCTACAGTAAAAGCAGGAGATGAATGAGATGCACAATTACTTGGAAAAAATGAGATGGACTCGGCTTTTTTTTTTTTTTTTTAGGTTGCTAATAAAGCTACTAATAAAAGTTGCTAATAAAAGTTGCTAATAAAGCACATCTTCACTTCCAATTGGAAATATGCAGTTTTTCTGAACTATGGATTTTTCCTTGGTTTTGTGTTAATCATTTTATTGTGACCAGCAAGACTACAGCAACAACTGTGGACAAAAAGTGACATTTGTTCACCTCTAATGTGGTAAACAACAAAAGATTCCCACTAGGTCTCGTACATAAATTTTGCAATTTTTTTTTTTTTTATTATTTTTTTTTTGGTAGCGGTGGTGAACAGTGACACTGTCTGTGAGGCTAATCACCTAAATTTAGGTCTGGCCTAAATCTTGCAGTTTCACTAAAAGCCAAAGCCTAAATTGGCTGTTTTTACCAGTTTGGATTCTCAAATGTGTTGGTTTTGAGGTGACCACAGGCTGTCTGTGCGTTGTTTGTGACTGACGTCCAATTCTAACACAGTATTACAGAACATTCTTAAGTGGCATTAAAAAAACAACTAAACATACTTTGGTCATGGTTAGGTCATAGCCTCTAGTGGAGGCTAGTGAAACTTTGCTGCGACAGCTGTTCCCAACACCTTTGTCCAATGAATGTTAAACTGGGTGCTGTAGGAAGATACCACTATCTTCAGCATTCTGCTTTAGGTGGCCCAATAGAGAACATCTGTTGCTTGCAAGGCTTGGCTTTGTAATATCTGAGTGATTTCTAGGCCTGTGACCAGTGTAGCAGCACTTCTGTTACCAAAGTGGGAGTGTTGGTGTTGGAGTAAGCCAGTGAGTGATGTGTTACCTCCTGGTGAACAGGCAGCTCTCATGGAGGCTTCTTCAGCTCAGTTTTTGGGTGAGGGAAAGCCTGCTGAATGATATTGATGATAAGCTGAATAGATATTGTCTAGTTCTTTTGAATATCATGCTAGAGGAGCGGTTTCTAACTCTTTGCAGACCATGATGAAAGCCTTAATGGATATATGCTCATATTGATATATATGGGACTAAACATACAGACTTCTTTTTCCTTCTTTTTTTTTTCTTTTTTTTTTTTTTTCATGTTGCCAAGTATTGCCAGTTACTTCAATTTAAACTACCTTGCAAATGACTCATATATTTACTATTGTCAGCTTTCCATTCCATAAAAAGGTAGAGGAGAGATAGTCCCAAACATGGCTTTAATCCTATCAGGTGGACTTCCTAAGAGCAACGATTGTTCATATCTAGATCATGTCTTGTGTTCAGCTGCTAAAAATTGAGTCCAGAATTAGCAGATGGTAGTGAAACAATCTCACAAAATATATGTGGCTGATGGCATCAGCTGTCAAGTGGTCTGACTTTTGAATGGAAATTTGAGCTAGTCAGAAATGGAAATTCTGGTTTCTGCATTCCAAGAAGAAAGTTTTGTGTGTGTGTGTCTGTGGTTTTGCTTCTTCCTTGTAAGTGGTGAAAAGACAAAAGAAAAAAAAAAAAGAGGTTTGGCTTTCAGAGCAAACATTCTGAGAAGGACTTGACATTTGACAGCAAAGAAAAAATATTTCATTTTTTAAAATTTGATCCTTTGATTCCGTGATGTAGGACCACTCTCCATTTCAGAGCAGAAAAACTGGTGTATAGGTTAGTTAGGTGCCTCTAGATGGCATGCATTTGTAAAATTCAGGAAGAAACACTAACATTTAATGATTTATTTATTTATTTATTTTTAACTAATGCAATAATATCACCAGAAAACTTAAGCAAAACTGATATGTTCCAGAAAAAAAATAATATAAAATAAATTATATATATATATATATATATACACACACAAAATGTTTTTTTCATGGAAAAAAATAAGTGGAGGTTGCAAGTTAGTTTTTCTCCAGTTCTAAAGAAAATGAACAAAAAGATCCACAGACTTAAAAATTCCACTTAATGCTGCTGTAACCTTTTGGGGCAGTTGGTGAAATGTGCCAAACCAAGACCTCATCTGTGTTTTTAGCAGTGTTCTCTTTCCTAGCTTTCCTTGCTCTGAAACCTGTAAGTTGCCATACTCTGGCTCTACATTTTGCCAGAGAGGGGTGCTTCCTGAGAAACTTGAGGTCTCATATTGGCGTTGGGATCAAAACTTTTCACTGGACTTAACCTTATCTATTTTTCATGGTCCAACAAAGAAGGGTTTTGTTTGCTGTAAATCTTTCAGCATAATTAAAAGTCAGGTAAGGAATTTAGGAGGCTGTTTATCATGCTTTTTTTTTTTTTTTTTTTTTTTTTCCCAAACAACCAAAGTGAAGATGAACATTGGCATTTCTTTAGATCACACAGTAATCACTAAGATGTTTAGGAAAAAATGGGTACTATATTGATACTCAAACCTACTCATCAATGTTTTCTTGTCTGGATTTCTTTCTCTTTTCTCTTCGGATCAAACCAGGATCACATTGAAGTTACCTGGAAGAAGAGGTGGTCTTTTAGGAATATTAATTTATTTCCCTTTTTGTGCAGAATGGTACCTATTGCATCCGTGGTCCAGGGATTTGGTGAATTTCTATCTGTGAGAGTTCTCCAGCAGCAAGCAAGTGGCCTGGGCTCAGGGGTGTCTGTAGCCTGCCATATGGTGAAGCATGCGTTAGGGTAGGCTATATATCTGAGCCTGGGTGGGCTTAGACGGTAACTCTGGCTGAGTAGCTATTTGACCTTGGGGTCTGCCATTCCCAACAAAAGATGGCTGAGGGTCAGGCTGAGGTCTACAGCCTCCCTTTCCTCCAAAGGCTACGTTCGTCTGTCTCTTTTCTTAACCTTTGTGGGTTTTTGTTTATTTAATAAAATGTTAATTTTTATGCCCTAATTACCCAAAAGTGACACATCCCAGAGGCAATAGTGTCAGAGGAGATTAACCTCATTGTGTGAAGCAGAGTTTTCCCTTACTTTTGAAAAACTGTTTTGTGTACAATTTCGTCGTTTGCTGCCAAGCCAAATCAGATGGCATCCTTTCAAAGATTTAACAACTATCTAGTTGGATCACTTTAAGGACTTATTAGGGTCTTCATTGCTTAATCCATCTTTCTGAGTCTCTGCTTCTTCCACATTATTACTTATCTCTTCTGAAATCTCACACATCCACATACTGTCCTTTATGCTATTCACTCCCACCCTATGGCCTGCATGTCGTAGTGTCTGTGTTTTTGATCAGAAATAGCTAACAAGACCTCTCAGGACTTGATCAATCAGAATTTGAAATAACAATGATAGCTACTGAAGAGGAAAGCACAAGGTCTTCATCCCTCTCTGAAGCTGGGCAGCACACAGCTTTCATACTGCACCCACATCCAGCTACTGGTAGGTGGGAGATTCAAGAAAAGTGCTCCTTTCTCTGTCTGACCTTCACATTATCTGTTTTAAGGGGTGTCAGGCATCAAGAATTTAAACTTACTGCTGTACCCGTGAAGAAAACAGCTGGCTATGCTGACAGTTAAGACAAGGCAATTCCATGACGTCCTGGCAATAATTTATGATTAGGGCCAGCCTAGCGAAGTTACAGACCACCATGGTGTTTATTGCCTTTTACTTTTTCTTACTTTTGTCTTATAACTCCTTCTTTAATTACTGTATTTTATTATAATTTTATTATCTACTACAGAATAAAAGCTCTTACATTAAAATTCTTTTTTTGATTTTTGGAAAGATGTGCATTTGTTTCAGTGATTTGTACAAAGAGGGCAAACATTCTGGTATTTCCTTTCTGTGTAGAAGGTATCTTAATTTATGTGGAGCATTAGCAGTAAGTTTGCTGTTGAGAGCATCCGTTTCTAGTTCTAGCTGTCATCCCATATTAACTGTGAAAAAAAAGTTTTCTTTTTCACAGACAAAGCTGGACTGGGTGTACTTTAATATTTTGTTAGTTAATTCCATTCCTTTATGTAAATGAAGCTACAGACAACCATTGCACCTTGATATTTATTTGGTAGATCTCTTAAAGAAATAATATGCAGGATGTGTAGGAAATACTATGTAGGAAAGACTTTGTAGTGAAGTACCGAAGGATCAGATTGCCATAGACTGAAAGCTTGACTGGATTTCTTCCTCCTTCATACTCTTTGATGGTCTCACCATAAAAATAAAAGAGCTTGGTATCTTATCTTCCACTTTTCCTCAACAAATACATTTATCTACGGAGGCTGAAAAAGTGGAACTTTAGATCATAGAGAAAATTGATGCAACAAACAGATGCAGGCTGCTAAAACAATGTATTTGAAGAAGATAATGGAGAATAAGATAGCAAGGCAATGTAGTACCAGTGAGTTTGGAGAAAGAGCCCAGGCTCTCTCAGGCTGTGTCTCTTGTAGAAGATTACTGCCATTCTTTCTCTTTGTTTTCAGAGATTACAGGTAATTTCAGCACTCTGTCATAAGCCAAGCTAGACTTGTCTCATGAGCATTAGAGTGCTGATCTATCTATCAGTTGCTTTTTGAGCTGCCTCTGTCTGATGGTGAGTTGTGGGTATCCCACAGAAAGTCAAACTATTAAGAAAAGATGGTGTTCAGAACTAATCATTTTCTCCCTGTCTTCTCATGGTTTCCTGCTCTGGATTTTTCCTACTCTCTTGTTGATTCATTTAAATATTTTACCTAGTGTAAAATATTGTATCAAAATACGTATCAAAACTTGCAAATATGACAAAAGGAAGCTTTGTGAATCTTTTTGAGCATGCAAAGGTTTTCTTAGAGATCATTTAGTGTGTTCTTTGTGTTGCACTGGGAAATACGATACCACACTAAGGGTGAACCATGGGCAGGCAGAAATGGGCACAAGCTTGCTATCTCAACTAAGTTGACCAGATGCAAGACTGGAAGCCATGTGGAAGTGTGTCTGGTAGCACAGTGCTGTGCCAAAGGAATTGAGTCTGGCAAGATTAACTGGCCCGTGGGCTGAGAGTGCATTGTGCCCAGGCAGTGTTTATTATAATTAGAGTAAGCTGCATCTCTGTGCCCTTTGTCATAGCTTTGTCCAGTGCTTGTTAGGGAAGCTTTTTGTGACTATTTGACCAATACCTTGATAGATTTTTCTGAAGACTTAAAGATTAGATAGACTTCCCCTGACTTTAGCTGCAGGAGATCTAGCCTAACAGTAATACCGACAGGGCTTCTTAGTGGTTCCAAGTAAACCATGAGCAAATGATGCTGTTGCAACTACTGGAGGAGGTCTTATGCTTTATAGTTTGACAATAGTACAGTTTTGCACATATAAACAAGCCAAATCTGTAATAACACAGTCTTTTAGTTTCATGTTATTTACTGACTTGAGAAGTCCTAGTCACTTTGCTGTTTAAACAAAAAGAAAAAAAAATTAATTGCTGTACGTAGCTACAATCAGTTGGGTAAGAATATTCTTCACTTCTCTTTGTAAGTAGTACAAATGGAGGCCTGGGTGCTGTAAGCTCATACCACAATGTCACCCTATGGTCCTGAGCTTTCCTTTACCATCTTCAACTTTGCTGGTAGAGTTGAGGACTTTACAGAAGGCACGTTGTATCTTCCAAGATCAGGACCCCAGAGCTTCATCCCAATGTCAAATTGCAGGCTTGTATCACAGTCTGACAAGAAGCAACAGTGACAGTTTAGGTGAGCAGTAGTTTTTGGAATGGTCTGATGCTCTGAACAACATAACATGATATCAGAACCCAGTCTGGACAACTTTTTTGTTTACTCATTCCCTTTTTTGAATGATTTTTTTTTTTTTTAATTCTATGTTTCCTGGTGATTGCAGTTGCTGTTGAATAAAAATACCCCAATGTTATGCCCCATTCCAGCAAAATAAAAATGGTAGGAGTTTCAAAGAGGGCAAATATTTTAAATTCATACATCAGTCTCTTATACTTTGTGTCCTGGAGAAGTCTGTCAGAAAGGCACCAGGGAAGAAAAAGAGAGACCTAGTTTGACACAAAAAGAGTGTGTTTGACTTCCCCAATGAACATTATGGCATCTACCTCTCCAGCAGAAGGTTTGCGGCAGCTAGGAGTTGCATAAAATGAATAGTGTTGTGTGCCTGAAATATCTTTGAAGAGTTACATTATGCCTAGGGACCACAACCAGTGAACTGTGGGAAAATAAAAGATGGTACAGGATGGCTGATGAAGTGGTCATGTTCTGGAAAAAACAAACAAACAAACAAACAAAAAAACACCCACCACCTTACTGGAGCTTAATATGTTCTGTTCATTGAAGAAAAGGTTGAGAGCTGACTTAATTTCTTTGGAGGAATACTTAGATATGGGACAAAATGGCAGATGATGGTCTTTCCTTCTGATGGGTAAGAAGGGAATAGACAAAATTCCACAGCTAGAAGCTGAAATTAAACAAATGTATCTCAAAGAAGGCGACTGTATTTTGCAGCAGTTGAACTTAAGAATATCTCACTGAGGCAGGTACCTTACTTCCACTCTTTAAAAGGTCCTTAGATGTGTCCTTTAGAGTTCTGTTGCCCTGGGCTGGATGATTTGAGCCTTTGCCTTCACAGCCTGTGAAACTCTGAGCCTTTTTCTTTACCTCCAAGGCCACTGATGAGGAGAGCAAGACTGCCTGCATCTCCCCCATTGCACATCGCATAAGTCTAATCAGATCTTGTTGTTTGCATCTTCATACTTGCTGGGGATATCTTTTCTCAGATGTCCAGGTGTACTCCGCTTTCTCTTTTTTTTTTAGTGAGGCCAGAGATTGGCCACAGAGATTGGGCCAGGGACAGTGGTTTGAAGTGTTACAAGAAAAACTGTCTTTTCATTTCACAGCTAGGATGTTTGTGCCCTGGCCTGACTGCCGCTGATCTTGCAGGTTTGTCATGATCTCTGCAGCTTCAGATGTGGCCATCCTGTCAATTCTTTCCTTAGAGTCCCCTCCCATTATGGGGGCATCGGATGCCCCCTGCCCATGGTACACCAATCCTCTCCTTCTTCCATGCCTTTTCTCAGACAAAATGTAATGGGCTATGAAGTATAGTCTGCAGTAGATGATGAAGAAATTACTTCTGGCTTTAAAATCCATGAAGCTATGAAGCCAACCGAGAGAAGTTACAGTGCCTTGTGTAAACCTTATCAAAACTGAGCTCTGCTCAGTCTCCTCAGTAAGAGTTTCTGTGCTTATAAATTCCTCCCAGCCTCCTTTTCTGACAGAGTGCAGCACATCAGAGGAATTGACTGATAAAGACGGGGAGAGAGGAGAGGGATTATTACAAAAGCCAGCCATGTGGCTTCTGCCCGGAAGTCTGCATATTTCCCTTATGCATGAATTGGCATGTACAGACTGCAGCTTAACCCAGAGCTGCAAAAAAAACAGTAATAGGGAAGAAAGAGCAACAGTAGCTCTTAATTTTCTTACAATATTGCAACAACATTGAATGCAACCATACACCACAACCCCCACGGCTGTCACTTTGGCAAACCTTTTGATGAATTGGATCTTGATATTTACAGAATCTATTAAAATACAGCCCATCATGTGTTTGTTTATATGTTGACAAGATGATGTACACCCTGCAGGTCAAGGGTGATGTGAACTGTTTTGGTGTTCTTGTCAAAGCAGCTAAAAAAAGAGCATTTAAATAATTTTGTAGAATAATTGTCTAAGAATGTAAGAGCAACATACAGAATTCTTACTTTGAAAAAAATCTGTACTGGTCTGACACAAAAATCTGAGCTTGTTATCAATCAAAAAGACTTTCCTACTTCTTCTCTAATATGTTAGAAAATTGGCAGCTCAGATAGAAAAACAAATAGCAAAATTAAACAGAAAGAAATTGATTTAACTACTTGGGTGGTTTATCCAGTACCACTGCAAATTTTTCAATTGGGCTTGTCAATTATTAATTATATATATATATTTAACAAATAAGGCTATACAGCACATACAAAATATTGCACAATTTTGCTATAAATATTCTAAATCAGAATTAGCATTTTGAGGGTATCAGATATATTTCTTTGAACACCATTTATATATATTTGATTTTTCTTTGTAAATATGAAGAAAAAATAGTTTGAAATTAAATGATGTCAATCTAGTTCTCCTCACAGATGTGCTTTGTAAATCCAAATGCAACTGTATCAAGAGTGTTACCTACATAAAACTGTACCCCAAACTCATACACTGAAGTATTCCATAATATTTTCCCATCTTCATTGTATTATTAGTGGATTATATTCTCATGAAATGGGATAAGGGCTAAGATGACTTAATATACTAGAATCTCTTTCCATTTTTATTACCTGTTTTTTAAGCACCTTGAAGTTGTGTGCCCCAGAAATAAATGAAACCTATTCCTGTTCCAACATAAAACTAACACACAATCATTTCAGTGCAACAAAAGAAATCATGAAGAATACGAGTAAAGAAGATGAGTTTTAGAGGAACAAAAATATACAGTTTACTCAGATATGCCATGTGCATGTCAAACTGTTGAAGTATCCAAATACTCTATGCTGATAGCCACTACGTTTTAGAAAGGAATATTTACATTTTTAATGCAGAATGGAGCTAGGATGGAAAGCCTGAGAAAATAGAAGGGTGTGTGAAAATGAAAAAGAAAGAATGGGCAAATAAACCCTGGGAAAGGAAGAGCTGTGTCTAAGCAATGTCAGAAAGCAGGAATCAGGAGTGTTGTCAATGAGGAACACAAGGTGACTGCTGGACATGAGCTGTCCTGAGATGTTGTGCTGAAGAGCCGGTAGTGTTGGCCTTCATGTCACCATGAGGAGAGGAACTTGAGAACAACTTATGTTACCTTTGGAGTTCCTCTTCCTCAAGGGGACAGGCTGTGATGATTCAGTTCTGGTGGGAGTTATTCCTGTGCCCAGTGGAGGATCCTTGGAAATCCTCCCCTTGAATCAGGTCTAGAAAAACAAGGAAAGGTCTAGGAAAACTTTATTCACGTTACAGAAAGAAGGTTTGGGGATTTTCTGAGATGAAATACTGCTAGTTCCACCCCCACCCCCCCACCCCTCCTCTCTTCTTTTGTTATATACTTCCAAGTCTGTTTTGGCAAGGAAAAGTGCTTATAACTCTGTTTCTAAATGCAAGCCAAGAGCCTCCTTCACATATCTGGGAACTTCTCTCTTCCCCTTTCCTCCTTTAATTTGCCTTAACCTTGTTCCAGAATCATTACTTTATTTGCCTCTCTCTCTCTCTCTCTTTTTTTTTTTTTTTTTTCTTTTAATTTTCTAGTAGGACTGCCAACAGTGAGCCAGTTAGAACTAGTTGTAGTCTACAGCTGGTTGCAAGAAGGAGGTGAGATGATACCACCAAAAGCACAGACATGGTCATCAGATGCTAGCACCATTTGTTCACACTGAACACATCTACTTTGTACAATGAGGTGTTAGGCTGAATTATTTCTGAATGAGCTATTGCATCTACATGGCACAATAGGGCTCAGTTCTCAATATTGTTAGGCTGGATGAATCACTGCAGTGTGTGACACATTAGGTGTGTGCACGTTTGGCACATTAAGCTGCATAATGTAAGCAAGGTTTGAGATTCTGCTCCTCCAGCCAATCAAATCAGAGACCAACCAAGGCTGTGAGCAGAGCTTTATGATTAGTCTGAATACAAGGTGTTACTACTCTATGAGAAAAAAAAAAAAAAAGTGTCCCAATTTGCTTGTTGTGTTGAGCTGTTTATTGTGATGGTGTCTAATTAGAAGTGCCAGATCTTCAAGTGCATCTTATGTGTGAACCTCATATAAGAAAATTTGAAACTAGAAGACATTCATCTTTCTATTCAACTTAATTTCAAGTGTTGAGCTCACGGCAGAATCAGAGAGATTCATTATCAAACCAATGACAAAGCTTGTGCCTAGTTCTCTGGAAGCTTATATAACGTTTTGATGTGTGATGCTTAAAGCACTTAAGCAGTACCATGTAAAGAAAAGGAAGGGGGTGAATGTGCTTTGAAACTGAAGGTGTATGAAAAAAAAACACCCAACCAGTAATACTCTTCCCTTCCCTTCCCTTCCCTTCCCTTCCCTTCCCTTCCCTTCCCTTCCCTTCCCTTCCCTTCCCTTCCCTTCCCTTCCCTTCCCTTCCCTTCCCTTCCCTTCCCTTCCCTTCCCTTCCCTTCCCTTCCCTTCCCTTCCCTTCCCTTCCCTTCCCTTCCCTTCCCTTCCCTTCCCTTCCCTTCCCTTCCCTTCCCTTCCCTTCCCTTCCCTTCCCTTCCCTTCCCTTCCCTTCCCTTCCCTTCCCTTCCCTGTTAATAAGGGTTTCAGTGCAGGTTATACCCCTGTAAACTGGAACAGAAATTACAGACAAGTGTCGCCCTTGCATTACATTTTCCAGATTTTCCAAGTTTGTCAGACTGAATGCTCTTTGGACAATGTTTCTGACAGTTTAATTAATTATAATGGAAGTATAACAAAATGCTCATGCCTTTAACTGTATTCTTTGGCAAGTATTGCACTATATGAAGAGCTTCATAACTCTAAATAGGAAAAAACCCGATATATTAGTTTAGCTTTTTCATTTTTATTAATGGTCTTTGTTATGTGCTTCCTTATGTGGGAAACAGACTTTCAGACAAGAGTGAAAACAAGAAAGAACAAAATAAAAGTCTCTTCCGGTGTCATGCTAAAGGGCTCCGATGAGCATTGTGAATGGATTAGGTCCCATTCAGTGAACATGTTTGGAAAAAAAGAGGTATGGTATAGAGTTTAGTCCCTAGTTATAGGTATATATTCCTTGGTGTTAGGATCAGATGTTTACAAGAAAAAGAAAAACGAAAACAGTCAAATAGCCTCCCTGTAACCACAGTTGCTTCCACCAGAGGCTACTAAGCTGTTGTCCAAGGCTCCCTGGTGGTCTGCAGGACCTTGCAAAATGTTCTGCAGATTACATGGAGGACTGAGTTCAAAGGAGTCTCCCTAGGTGGTATATACATGAGCTGCATTTCAGCACCATCATGACAGATGCTTTCCCTGACACAAGACAGGACCTGCACCATGCTCAGTGTTGGTATTCCACTAAGATTTCCACATCTGCAGTAAAGGATGGCTGTGTGCTCATCAGATACTCGTTTGCAAATGACACATTTGTGTGTGTGGGCACTCGGTTTGCCTGTGAAACTTTGCCAGAGGTGAAAGTGAGTATCAAAGCAGAGTATGGACACAGCCTACTTCGGCAGCTGAAAACTGGCTTTCCTTTCAGCTGGTTGCAATGTCTGGTTAATAAGATTATGGTAAGAGTCACTAGATGACACTGTTACATAGTTTCACACAATCGTTTTTCTTAGTGCCTGTGCTCAGTCTTTGAAGATATTCTGCACAGTCTTCTGCATTACGGTTCCTATTAACTTGTACTGTAGCAAGCACCAGGAATATTTTCTGTCTAATTAAGTCTTTCTGGCTACGCTTTGCTGGAAGGCCAAGCTGGCCCTTTGTGTTGGACAAGACTGAATACAATTTGCACCCCAAAGACCCAGATTTGACAACACTGATTCCTCCTACGTTAAGAAAGAAATTTGTGAAGATCCTTTGCAGAACTGGGAAGTTCATACGCCCAGCGAGGTGGGCAGCAGAGTGCTGCAGTGTACCGCGGGGTGTTTTGCCATGGAGAGAGCTGGCCACCAAGGGGACCTACAGCTGCCTTTACTGGAAGCCACCTTGCCCACCCAGCTCAACCTGGTTCTGCCATGCAGTGGTGGACTTTGTGGAGCCACTGTCATCTTTCTGTGTGGAAACTCTGCTTTCCCTTGGCTATTCTCCCAGGGGGTGGGAAAAGAGTCTCTGGCCCTAAGTAAAGCCTTGCTTCTCCTCCATCTGATAAGGCTGAAATAGTTAGGCTCACCAGGCTCTATTATTTTATGCTTTCTATTGTCAAGCTCCAGACATACTGATATTCTTGCCACTTGCATATTATCTCTCAAGGCTTCCAAAGAATGACTTGAGGCATCCCAGCCAGTCAAG
The DNA here is from genome assembly GCF_009769625.2 of Cygnus olor. Lineage (NCBI taxonomy): Eukaryota > Metazoa > Chordata > Aves > Anseriformes > Anatidae > Cygnus > Cygnus olor. The sequence goes on along the minus strand of NC_049198.1, from coordinate 61,974,015 downwards.
TCGTGAAATTAAAGTTGGGTGGAAGTGGTACACTTTTTTAAAATAACTTTTAAGCATGTGTGTGAAAAGCTTTTCCAACACAGTAGTTTTGTGAGCAGCATGACAAAGAGTGTTGTTTGTTGTTGTTGTTGTTGTTTTTGAGCTGCCCTACTGGAATTGTTTACTGTCATTTTAGCTCATTTTAGGGAAGCAGCTTTCAGCAGTAATAAAACCACAGCTCCCCTAAAAGCTGTTGTTGCTGCTGCTGTTCAACAGGGAAAAAAAAATGGAGAAGAAAAAAAGAGTTCCTTACATTATTTCTCTTGATTAATAAGCAGCATCTTTACATTCTTTTCATAGTCCAACCATAATGGAGGCTATTAAAAATTTGTATGGTTGACATGATACTATATATTTACTTACAAATATATTGAAATAAAAACTCTGTTCTTGTTTTGCTAGTCCAAAATGAACTACAATAGTCACAATCTAATGTTCAGATGATAAAGTCTTTATACAATTTTTATTTTATTTTTTTCCCTTTAAAAGTATGAGAATGCAACCAGAAACAGATGACTTTCTGAGCTCTAAACTCAGTGAACTCTATCCTCTGTGGCGTCTTATATCAGGTCATATCTGCACTCTTTCAGTCACAAACATTTGATATCGATAAGTTAAGTATCTAGTCTATTATCCTTGTTTGTGAGGAATTGCCTGCTGAAGGAGCTTGTTTCTCTCTGTTTTCTCAATGGAGAAAAAGGATATTGTGTAGCAGGGTTAGATTGTATACTTAACCTTAGCCGGTAAATGATATGTTGGATGAATCCTACCTTTAAGTCACTAACAAACTGCTTTTTACAGTTCATGTGAACAAAGGAAATGATAAATAGTGGCCCAATATTTATCATTAGTTTGCCTATTGTAAACTCACCAATAGGGGTGTCTTACTCTGTATTCAAAGATGTGTCTACACCTCTGAGCAGATACAAGCAACCTAGCTTTAATCAAGACAATTATTTCAGCTGTATAAATAATGTAACTCCAGCAATACCGAGATTACCATTGGATGCAAAACTTACATTAAAAGCTTGGTTAGTATCTTTAAGTACATCCGTGCTGCAGTGGTTGCCCTGCTGTCAGTGACCTGGATAGCTAATTTACACCTAGAGAACTGATTTGTCTGCACCAGTCCCAGACACTTTGACTACAGCATAGTAGACACGCTCTAAATCAGTAGGGTTTTAAATCTATGATTATACTTGGTGCATATGAAAGCAAAATTGGGCTGGTATTTTTTCCCATGCAATGCATCTGATGTCTTCTAAAGCAAAGACTACTTAATTTAAGCACTGTCTGTTTCACAAATGCAGAGCCACCAACGTTTTCCTTGCGAAACATTTGTTCCCAATTGTAGCCATCAGAAGGTCAGAAGAAGTTCAAAATTACATGATGGAGTTTATCTACTTGTTTGGAAAAATGATCTGGTCATTGCCATAGCAAGTTATATTAAATTGTTTTGGTTATATGAGATAGGATTTTATATTAATACCACATTTTTAACATATTTATAAAACAGTTGAGCTTTGACTATTAGAGCTCAGATCTGTGCAGTTTTATAGCTGAGACATTTGCAAATTTACAGTTAAAATTATTTTGGCAGGGACCAAATATAGATGCATTTTAAAAGAAAAACTTCAGATAATTGCATCATGATGGATCTTTTGAATCTTGTTCATTTCTGCTCTCAAAGATATTAAATCAATACAAATCTCAGGATTGACTGTATGCAATATATGGATGATGTATGTGATGAGGTTTGGATTTTTTCTCATTTATGTGCACATTATATGAATATGTGCCATTAAAGTTGACAGAGCATTTAGGCAGAGTTGCAATGTTAGTGTCATGGTTTATCTCAGGTGTAAAATAGGAATTAAAATACATATATATATATATATATATATATATTGTAGCAGTAGTATTACAGGTGAAAAGTGCTACAATCATCTGTTATAAGAAAGAAAAGGTATTCTTGCCCTTTCCCTCCACTATCATTGAAAAATCTGCCAGCTGACTACTTGATGCTGGTTGTTGTTGCCCAGACTTAAGAGGACTTCCATATGACGCAAAAAAGATAGTTCAGCTATAGGTACATTTCATATCCATAAAATTTAACTATGTTATTACTAGTGATTTACCTGTAGCAATTAGAAGTTATTTAATTCACCTAACTATCCTAGTTCTTAGGAGGACAGCAATCACTCCTTCATTTTTACTAAATTTGGAGTAATAGATATATAAGACAAAGTTAAATCTGAAATGTGGAAAAAGTAGCAAAAAAGTAAATGACAACAGGAAATGTCATTTTCTTCTTTCAGGACTGCCAGACATTCTGTATAATACAGGATATCCTGTATATATAGTGAAGTCAAATACAAAAAGCATACAGGGCACACACTTTTCTGTATTGTCATGGCAACTGACGCTTTCCCAAACACCCAGAAGCTTCAATTTCCAGAGTTTCAGAAAAACAGCAACTGCATCTGGACCTATTGCATGTGCAATTAGTCCAACACTTGAGATTTGTTGAGCCTGTGCAAGCCGTGCTCCGTGAATTTCTATCCAGCACTGCTCCAGATGGCATCTTCTTGTTATTTACACTCCCTGATGTAAGTTCTGAAAGTAGTTAGGTGGTGTTGGGATGCTGTGGAGAAGGTTATCAAAAATGCAGATAGGTATTAATGGGGATCAGCAAATGTCACTGTCCCAATCTATACACAACTGTAGAATTAAAGTTAGTTTTTTTTTGTTTGTTTGTTTTGTTTGTTTGTGAGACGTCATTCTCACCACCATACCTCTTCTCTATTTTCACATCACAAGGCCAGACATCCAGATATCCCAGGACACCATTCCTCCTGCTTCTGCAGTGAGAGACTCTACCCTACATTCTGCTCCTCCACATGCTGAACTTCCAACAATATCAGCAGAAGTGCCGAGTACATAATAAGTGAAAAATATTTAGATATTAATGTTACATAGTGGAATCATTGTAGACATGAAATTATCACAGCAGTGAAAGTTTTGGTGACAAAGGACCCACATCCATACTAAAACCAGGCTTCATTAGTTCTGCTCACTGAACAACAGGCCTTTAAATTATGGAATGCTCCTGAATGTACCTCATTATTAAGCCTCTGGTAAGTGTCTTTTCCTCTCAGTCAGTTTGTTTATTCATCCCTGATTCCAAGGATTTGCTCAATTTTCTAGTAAGTATAATATATTTCCTATCCAGATGCCACATGGGATTTCTAGACAATTTACTTATCTGGACAAAATAAATGTCTTTCCTTTGAAGCCTGGAGTAACTCACATCCTTCTCTGCTCTCTATTGGAGAATGAAAAGTTTTTGAGAAAAAGAAGTGAAATCTGTCACAGTGAAATACTATCATATTCTTTTGGATGATCCTCGGTATTTTTTGACAGAATGAGTCAGCAGAGGCTAGAATCATAGTGCATTAACCTCTCCTGTCTCACTCTTCCCATACTCCCAGTTTCTTGGAGAGTTTCTAGACAAATTTGAACAGGCTAAAATTACAGTCCTGGGACTGCAGCAGCTGTTTGAACTGTCTCAGTACAGTGTCTTATCTAAAGTTGGCTGTGACTATTTAATACCAGTGACTCCGTGATGCTGAAGTACTTTTTCATCTTTTCCTCTCACCTTTTACTTCGATTTTTGGCTGAAAACATTGGCCTCTTTAGTTTACTGTTGTTAGGGGGAGTGAGTTCAAGATACTAAGCAACCAAGGGGATTGAGTTTAGGAATGTTTTCAAAATAACTATAAAATATGAAATTTATGTTATCCACAATATGTTGGAGGTCAGTTCGCCCTCAAAACATAATGTCTGACAATTGTGCTTTCTTAGTGTGGGTTAGAAAAAGAATATAGTAGACTTAGGAAAACATCATAATTTAAGAAGTGACACATTTCAACAAAGACGTAAAACTGTAGGCAGTACAGAAAAGAAGCAAAACCTTAGGAAACCATTACTTCATTAGGACAAATATTTTATGTCTTTTAAAAGACTCCTTATTAAAAAGGGTGAGCTCTAGGGCTTTCATGTTCGCATGAAATCATAAATCTGCCATTTGAGAACAAGAAGTTCTTCTTTCTATGGATAAATTGATTTTTATTACAGCTTCATCAAATTCTTTTAAAATACTTAATCTGAGTATATGGGTAAGAGTCGGCACACAGACAGTTATTCTTAATCTTTCATTTTACAAGTGGAGTGGTCGAGCCAGTTAAGAAAGTCAGCACCATCAGCCAGTATGCAATCTGCTGTGAGGCATTAAAAGAACTGAAAAAGAGCTCATTCCCCTACTATTAGCAGGAACATGTTTACTTTGAGGAACCCCTTGCACAAAAAATATACAAATATACTCTCTTATTTTCCACATTGCTTAGCTTCCCTAGCTCTTTCTTCATTATGCCTTCAGGCAGCCAGGGGATTCCAGTTGGCAAGGGAAGGGCTTAGTTTTTGACTGTGGAGATTCAGGGCTTATTTTCTACATGAATGGAGCTGGTAGAGCTCTGTACCCCATGGGGAAACTCAAGGCTTTTCTCTTCTAGCAAAGGGGAAGCGGGGCAATTCCTGTTTAGCCTTGGAAAACTGTAAAATAGCACTCCCTATCAATCTCTTGTATTTAAGGAGAGAATTTTTGTGATTATGCATGAGGGAAAAAGAAAGAGACAGGAAGGGAGTGGGGAAAGGTTAGGCTTTCATCACATTTTCTGGTTCCCAATTCATTTAGTCTTATCTGTGTCTTGTAGATTGCAAGCTCTTAGGTGCCGTGACTGTTTTTATGTATGCCTTTAATGGCCTATCACTGGTGTACAGCAGATAACTAGTTACAAATTGTTGGGGTTTTCCAAGGAAACCATTTTTACACCCTCCCCCCCAACCCCCGAGAATGCTGAGAAACTAAAACTGTTTGCATAAAAATGTCAGTTTCAGTAAAACTCCTGATGAATAAAGCTTTGGGGAAAATAGTTCAAAATCATCTAAACATGCTGTTCTTACATTTTCTAAACAGAAAGTTCATTATTCAGTTCAGAACTACTTTCATTTTTAAAGTTCAATAAGCTTGTAATGAAACATTTTATTACAGTTTATAAAATCTTGAAATCATCCAGATGATTTTTTTTTTCAAAAAAACTTGCTCCAAAGCATTTTGTTATTGTTACTGGTTTACAAACATTGTGAGGTTTTGGCTATAACCAGTAAGATCATTCTGCATGCAGCTCTGCCAAATAGTGATTAACTTCCCCATTGTGTTAAGCTTTGAGGATGGTGGGAAAAAAATTAAAATAAGAGCTAGATTATTTTGATTTGTTTTTTAGAATTTATACTTAGGGAAGAAATAAAACTCATCTTGCATACATCACTTCACTGTTAAAATTTTCATCATGAATTATATTCATTGTTTCTACTGTATTTTAATTCATGCATCTGCTTTTTGTTCCTTTGTGAAAAAGTCAAATATCAACATTTAAGGCTGCTACACTTGTTGATCAAACTACTCTCCTATTTCTGAAGTTTACCTGCAGCCTCTCTGTTAGCCTACATAAGCATTCCTGAAATTTTCACTTAAAACTGCTTGGTATCAAAAAATACCCTTTTACCTAAAATTATTTTGGTACAGAGAGCAGAACTGAGAAAAGCTGGAAGGAAGAAGGAAACCTGCCTGATGTTAAAGACCTACAGCTAAAAAGGAAAAATGCAGAATGGTATAAAGAAAAAAGATGAACATAAGCCTTTGCAGTCAGTCCTTTGTTTCACTCTAATGAAGCATTCTTGTGTGCTTTTCTGCTGCCTTGATAAAATGAAAGATAGAAAAAAAAGCATGATGAGACAGTGGCTGGTGGGAAAGTAGAGGCAAGTAAAGAGAATTGTGGATAACATTGGTTAGATATAGAACTGACAGCAAGAAAAATATTTCTTAATTTAATTAGAAATAAGGACAGAGAAGAACCATAATGGCATAAATTATATTCTTGTAACAAGGTGCTGTGTAGACATGGAACATCATAACATGTAAATTCAAATGTAACTGCTTACAGAACATACATACGTTTTGTATGCATTTTTAGAAGTGGCATAGTGGCAGTGTGTGATTCATTCCAGGAACAAGGAAACGTGTCTCCTGCTGAACTGCCAGCACTGTTTCCGTCAGTATCCCTGTGTTGCTTGGACTTCTCCCATTCCCGTACAGACTTGGTTAGGTATTGGATAGCTTCTGAGAACTGACTGAAGCCCTGCAGAATGTAGTTTGGCTCCATACTAGCAGGGGGTATCCCACAGTACTGTAGTAGTGTTCTGTTCTAGAAGGCGCTAATTCATATTTATTCCTAAATCTATGTCATTCGATAGTTATAAAAAATTTTGTTAATTAACTACCCTATATGTGGGGTAGATGAAAAGCAGGCTACAGCATTACTGCTTGCTTCTAGGTCAAATCTTTCTGGGCTATTCTTTTTGGGCTTTTTTTTTTTTTTTTCTCTCTCTCTCTCTTCATTTTTACTACTATCCAGGTTGTTTTCAAAAATAAACGCTTCCATTCTCACCAGTTGAAGTTCTGGTTCATGTTTTAATTTTCAAGGTGTAAAGATTCATAATTACATGAGCAATTACTCAGATTTGCCAGTCATAGTTGGAGATTAATTACAAAACACAGGTTCACAACAATGAGCTTGCCAAAATCTATCAAACATCGATCCCTTTTCATGTCAGCAAATATGGAAATGAAAAGGATAAAGGAAAGCTTCAACTGAAAAGCAGTTGGAACCTGTTGTGTTTCATTCACCTCAACAGATTGGCAAAACATTGTATTGATGAGTCCACCCTTTATTTACAGTGTACACAATTCGTGACAGTGGTTTTTATAACTCTGAAAATTACACTTAATAAATATGAGAAGATACAGGTTTTCTTGATTACTTAAACCTAAATGTTTATTCAAGCTTTCATGAGAAGTTTCTCTTAATTTAAACAGAACTAGGGCTGCTGAATGGATGCCATTTTTTTTGATGTGGACTCAGTACATATGAAACAAGTCTTAATAACATCCACACTCATTTAACTGGTAAATGTAATCTACAGAGGCTTTGCCTCATGGTTTGCCTATTGCAATCAGAATGAAACTCTAGTTGACTTTTCATAGTTGGATTATATTTAAGGGTTTTATCCTTCATTTTGTGTAATAAAATGATTTCTGGTTTTAATTAAAAAATCAGAAGAAACGTGTAAATATTGCTGCTGTAGTTCAGAGCAATGAGATATTACTTGTATTTTCCCTTTCGGTGTTGATATTATGTAGAAGTTGGAGACACTAACACATTGTAGATATTGTTGCTGAGAAGTAGAAGGGAAAAAGATAGTCTTGAAACACAGCCTGTGAGATGGCACAAAGCCAACATACTGAAAAATGGCAAACGTCACATTTAACAGCTGGACGCAGAAATATTTCTCTTTAATTTGGAAGGAGAAAATTTTTTCACAGCAGGGCACTCTCAAAAGAGCACAACATCAAAGAGGGTGGGTCTCCCCAGTCAAATATCATCTGGCTCCAGTGATGGAGCAAAATGAATGAACTGTCAGGACTTTTTTCCAGTGTGTATGTTTTTGCCAAGTAAAAGGTTCAGTGGCTTGTTCTGATCGCAGACCAAATCCTGATAATGGAAAGCTGATTCCTTAAAGTCTTCCTCTGATCAACTGACAGGCAATGTCTGAAGAAGACCCCAGATTGATTGATGGTCCACTTTGTATTGATGGCCCCTGCCACCCTTAGAGATAAGTGAGATATGCCAAATGCTTAACAGCTCTGGAGGGCTCCTGTGATTGTGACTCAAGCAATGTTCTAATCTAAAGTTATAATCCTCACAGAAACAAACTATCTTCCAAAGAAACTTAACATGAAACTTACCAATACCAGACCCGCACTCTGGGAAAAAAAAAAAAAAGAAAAAAAAAAAAAGGAATAGCACCACCACCAGAAAATCATCTCACATTCTTCAACATGCGCCAACTAGAAATATCAGTGTTACACTTTAATGCACCCTTTTCATCTGCTTTTTGACTCTGACTTCAGCTCTGAGAATCCTATAATCTAACAAATTTGAAGAAATAATACAGCACAAACATTTTTCAATATAAAAATATAGTGGCACAGTTTGTACAGCCATTACTCATTTGTTTTATGAGGAAACTCAAGCATAGTTTATCATATACTTTATTACTTGACCTTTTAATCATCATCTGGGGAACTTAGCATTCCAGACATTCCAAAATATTCCAAACTAAAAATATCAGTGTGCCTCATTATTTAAAACTCACAAAGGAGTTAAGTATATTTTCTAAAATATGTCATTTTAACTCATTTATGGGGAGTCTTAATAATCTCAAAAATGGGACATTTAAAAAATAACAGAAAGAGCTATCTGTGGATTCTCTGTTATACTAGTAAATAGATGCTCTGCTGAGATAGATGTTCTACATTTGCACTGTAAAGGCAGTCTCTACCTATATTTGCTTGCAATATCAGGGTGAGGGTAAACAAATGGTACACACATACACACACAAAAGAAAAAAAAACTTATCAAAATCCCTGTTTTCTACAGCTGGGGGATCAAGACACAGGGTTTAAGTACTTGCTGTAAGTCACATGAAAAGCTTTTTTCAGAGCAGGAACTCAACCCAGACATCTGCAGAGTAATTCCAGTGTCTGACTGGAGGTGCTTAATGCCATTTTAGATCCTGGAAAGTATCTAAGACATCCACACAGGACTGACAGGTAAGGTACAGAACATAGCAGGACGTGCCTGCCTTCTGGAACAGTTGCTGGAGGCTCAGCAGGATACCCAGAGCCATCAGAAACAGCAGTGAGACCTTGTGCTTAGACACCTGAATTCACGCTTTGCACCCTAGTCCAGTGCCAAACCCTTATCTGTGGGTCACCAAGGTTACACTTGGCAAGAATGCCTCTGTCACAGCAAAGTAGTGATCTTGACATTGCTTGAAAGTTAGGTGATTTGTGGAAGGGCTTTAATTTCAGGACTTTAAAAAAAAAAAGTTTTTTCTGCAAGTAACTTGTTTTTGCTAGTTTTACTACAGGATTGAGAGTGTAATGCTAGTTTTTGATTGCTAGTTAGGATTGAGAGTGTTTTGCTAGTTTTACTACAGGATTGAGAGCTCTGTGCTTGAGAACTAAGTACCTATCTAAACCGGTCCTTAAAAAGCCTAAGTGTATAGTATAAGAGCTTTAAGAAATCCTGAAGGTAAAGAAAAGGAGAAGCTCCAAGTACTTCAACACACTTTGTGCTTTTCTACAAACAAAACCCTTAACCTAGCCAGCTTCATAGTGTTAAATGATAGCTGTGTCATGTGTTCTATGTGTGATAGTTTAGTATGTCTAAAAGTATCACTAAGCACTCAGGCTGGGATTTATAAATCTAAAATCTGCTACCTGCCTGGAAATGCTAATTTGCACATAGACATAGTTTCATACACTACACTGTGAAAACACAGTCTGGAAACGTGTTTTGGAAATGCACTCGACAGAAATAACAGGAGTAAAGGCTCCAAAGTGGTGCTCTCCATGTCCCATCAGCCTTTTCTTGGTCAGTAGTAAGGTAAGCCCTGAGGCACAACTGAACAACAGATCTTCCTCACTCTCCCTACTCCTTCAGTCCTTCTTGTGTATTAGAATCAGGGCTGTTTAGAATAACTTCCATGGTCTTTTGATCCTGAGTGATTTTTCTAAGGTCACTGGGTAATCAGTGAGTCAACTTCAGAGATATGTACCACTCACCTGTTTCAGCCACATTGCCTAGCTTGATGCTGAGTGATGAAATCTGCCAAAACTTGTTTTTGTACATCCCGCTTTGAGGTGCTGTCCTCTGGCACGTTATGTTGTGGTTAGCTATTTTGCTCTTTTAATTCTTTGCCCAGCTGGATGGATGTATCGACTATACGGAAACAGGCTGAAAGAACACCTCAGCTCAAAGGCAGAGGACCTTTTTTGGTTGCTTGTAAAAGAATGAAAAACTATGAAACAAATGTTTTCAAAATTTTACTTTATGATGCTTAAAGGCTTTGAGAAACAACAAGAAAACCACCAAAGCTCTGTCATTACCTTGCAAAGGAACTAAATCAGCTGCTGATTTTTGATTGCTGTTTTCCTTCCTTCTTTCCTTCCTTCCCTCTTTCCTTCCTCCCTTCCTCCCCTCCTTCCTTCCTTCCTTCCCTCCTTCCTATTCCAGCTTTGATCATTTACCTCTCTGTTTTTAAACCATCTTTTTATTTTTATTTATTTATTTATTTATTTTTCCCTGGCCTCTGCATAATGAGCCTAAATTGGCAACACTTTGTTTTCATGCTTTGTGCTGGATATAAAAGGTCTGTTGCCTCCCCATGTTCTTCTGCAACCATGTCTGCCTGGGCATGCAGCACCGTAAGCAGGGTGGAAATACCAATACCAAGCAAAAGAATGACCTGTGCCTGGAGTACCACTGCTTTTTCCGTCGTATACTGGAACTGTCAAAAGGGTGCAAAAGCACTCTCAGAAGAGGCCATGTTATATCAGCAGATGCTTCAGGAGCAAGCATTGCTCCTTTACAGGCCTGTCTGCATGGGAATGCTTCCAACTTCACATGCACGTTTTCTGCCCTGTCTTCCCGTTTTGCCCTGATGCTGGGTAACACTGGTTTGTGTTATGTGTAATTCTCCCCTACTCTAGGACAAATACAGTTTAGTGTCCAAAAAAACTGTTGAGACTTTTCTTTAAAAAATAATTAAATCAAGTCTGCATAATCAGCAGTGCATTGCTCTCGTGACACTTTCTGGAATAAGGCCCCAATCCTCCAACTGCTTTCACAGATGCTTGATTTCACACACGAGTAGTCCCATTGAGATCAATGGGACTACAACATGTGCGTAAGTGTTTGCTGGACTGGGGTCTAAGTGAGAGATGAAGACTTTCACCTAGCACAGACAGTCCAAAACAATGTTTATAGTTTCTTATGTTATAATCCTTTGAGAAACATTAAATCTAAATAGTTTTTAATATTAGTTGGCAAGTATTCTCTTCTATAAATTTTGCTAGATGATGCCTGCTAGATTAAAGAGAAGAAACATTAAGCAGATATTATGAGATGTACACTCCATATCAGATATGGCTAATTGTACAAAATTGCTTTGAATAGTGTGAGCAGTTAAAGATCATTGGCTGTCAGGATACATTTCTGTGCATTTTCACAGAGGTGTTGCATCTCAGAGAGTGCATTGCCAACAAACATTGGAGAACATTTTACTCTGATTTTGAACAGTGAGGCCTCTTGAAGTTTCCTCCTTGATCAGTTATTTCAGATCTCTATTCTGTTTACAGTTTATAGCCGTTCAGGATGCTTCAGTGCAGTTAAGAACATTTGGAAATCTTTGTGTTAATTCGAAGTACAAAGAAATTGACATGATTTTACACGCAGTATAAAAATTTCAAAACCCAAACCATTGTTTATGTGAGCTGCTACATTTTCTAAATGGCAAAAAAATATTATCCAGTTATTTAAAAATAAAAAATAAAAAATTAAGCACTTCAAAGTAAGTAAATAGTTATTGACATATTTATTACACATTCACATATAATCTATAGTAACTAGCTTTCATGATCTACAATAGTGGTAATATTCTTATTTCATCATAAGCCAACAAGATTAGATGTTATCTGCATCACAGATACATATATTTTTATACATATTTATATATATATCTGTCCATAGAGAGTCTGAAGGCATATTTTAAGTGTCAAAACAAATCAGTTGGTCTTATCAAGCAACAGAATATATAAGAATTTACAACCAATGGATTTCTGAAACAACATCTGTATGGATGAATAGGAAAACATTCCAAACGTTTCCACTTATAGTAAAATGAGATTGTTGACATATATACTACTATTTTTCATACCAGTTTTATGTGTGTAGTTGGCTGTTACAGATTTAATAATATTTATTAGGCATCAAAGTTAGAGTTATCACAATGCGATGAATAGTTATTTCTTTATACTGGCTAAGAATAATTTGATTGTGTGTTGTACAGGTAATATAAAATACAGTATGCCATTCGCAAAGTATCCCAGTCTTTAAGATATGATCTTTGTAAAGGATGTGATTATATGATGTTGTTATTATCTATCAACATCAGTGTTTCTTTTTAGTTAAGCTATATTTGGAGAATTTTCCATTCATTGCTGTTTGCTACTAATTTTCATTATATCTCATATTTTTTAATACAGGCAGACTAAGAATTATTCCTAACATATTTGCTAAGTGGCCTGGCTTGTTCACCAAACTAATGAATTAAAGGAGAAAGTTGTGATAGCTAAATGCATCTACACAGCTTTCTCATTCAGTTTGTAACAGTGAGAATATGTGTATTCAGAAGGGCCCTCCTCCTCTAAATCAGATGCCCAGAACCTAACATTCAAAATATTTAAAGTCTAAAGGCATTCGTTATTTAGACTACTGTTATTATCAAACGTATCCAGTTGTTTGAGTTTCAGCCTGAACTAGACTCCTTAACTGTAATCTATTCAGGAAGTTTTTCTGTTTGTCTCCTCTTTTTCAGTTCCTGCAATATCTTATGAACTTTTCAAATTTTCTGGATAAGATCCTTTGACAGTGTGTTGATTTCAAAGGGAGCTGGGCACCAATGTACTACACAGAATTCAATCTGAACAACTAACTTATCAAGTCATGCATGTAATCCAGTTTGTTTTCAGTATGACATGATTAGAAATGCTAACAAATAAATAACGTATACATGTCATAATAAGCACTAGAGCCCATTGGCATTTTGCTCAACAATTGTTGCCTCAGGCAAGCAATTACTGAATTTTACTGTGCACTTACACATGTGAATCTCAGAGCTTTTCAGAAAAGTAACTGTTTGTTATTTCTTCTGCTTTAAAAAAGAAAAGACCTTCCTTGTCATTTGTAAGTAAGTCAGCTGTTAGATCTCTCTTCTACCAATAATATGACTGAATGCTGTCTCCCAATCTATTGGAGTATATATGTATTCAACTTAACTTACAGAATACTCTATAGCATAGGTTGAATACAGTGCTGGAGAGAAACTGAAAACAAACACACAAACAAACAAACCGCCAGCACCACCAACTAAAAAAAACGCCAGTTTTCTTCAAACGAAATAAACATGGGAACCGTCCCAAAAAGGACCATGTAGGTAAATAAATCCCATACCTTTTTGCTTGTATCTTTCCTTTCCAAAAGACAAAGTGAAAAAAAGGACAGGGAAACATGGCCTGAGTGGTTGAACCATTGTAGACCCTAAGGAGGAGATTGGACTCCAAGGTTTAGGGTGCATCATAAAAATTGGCCTTCAGTTGGTGGGTCTTGCTGGCTCTAAAAAGAGGGTGCATGGAGGGCTGCCCATCTCCTACAGAGTGGCAGTTACATACCGCAGTTTAACAAAGACTGCACTTTTTGGCACTGTTTTACCCTCTTTTGGTGTACAGTTATCTGTAGTGGATGTTGTAGTGCTGTTATATCAAAAACATGGGTTCACAGTAGTGACACAATTGCACAATGTAGAGATTATCCAGTTTTAATGTCCAAGCTAGCAAAGAAAAACTTTCACTGTTGCTTTGGTTTGTAGGTTCATACCTTGTTATAGAAAGAATATAGCTTGGATGGGTGCTCCCTTATCTGACATGTCAGACTGTTTAATCATAACCTTCTGCATATTTCCAGTGGTTTATCCATGCTTTTTAAGAGTGGCTGATGATTTAAGAAAGGTACGTACTCACCACAAGCACTCCTTGTTGTCCTGACTCTTCCCACTGAAGTCAAAGGTAGAACTTCTTGTGGGAGAAGGCAGCTAATGCAGAGTGATTTGAAAATCCTGTGACCTTATGCATGTGATGTCAATAAGAATAACAATGAACAGCAAAAAGCAAGATCCTCTACTAATGGTAGGCATTAATTCTTGCATGTTTTGTGGTTTTCTTCACATTTCTTTTGATGTCTTGCAACATGAAAAACTATTCTAATAGCTAGTTTTAGAATACAAATGTACATACAAAGAAAAATTCCACTTCAGGACCAGTCTTTTCTCTCTCTGCCTGCAAGGAAAATGAGAGGTCAATTAAGTTGTATGCTAATACCTTTTTTATTTGACTAAATGGAAAAATAAAATGCAGGCAGAATTTCAAAAGACACAATCCTTCACCAGGCCATGGAAAGAGAACAAAGGAAAACAACAGATACAGAGGAAAGAACTCCAATGAACTGACCATGTTTCCTCTCCCTGTCTCTTCTGTGAAATTGTTTTTAAGTGCTTCACAGCTTGGCTTTCTCTGTGGCTGTGCTATTCAGGCTCCTTTATTCTAAAATTCTGTGGTGTCTATACCAGCAAATGGTACAATGGTCTTTAGCACTGGGATTTTATTTTATTTGTCCCATCTGTCCAGCTGAGGCAAGAAGCAATACTGCCTCAGCATTGAATTGAGAGTTCTCAGAAGGTTCTTTAATGCTCTGCTTTATCTCTTATACAACTTAAATCTTACATGGTCCTACCTAGACTTAGTATGTTGCCAGTGTGACAGATGTTCCAGCAAGTGCTGTTTATTTTCTTAGTAATAGCTGTTCACAGATTTTAGAGCATCACTTATGTGAGATGCTGCATGCTTTAGAAATTATATTATTAACGTCATTATGTATTGCTATCATCTTCGGCATTATAAGTTTCAGCATCTACAGCTTCAACTAATTATCAGTAATCAATCCAATACGTAATAAATCCAGTCCTTCATAGGAAGGACTTCAAAGTCCTTCCCTTGGATTTGTATGTGCATGCTGTTAGAAGAGGAACCTGACCAGTGTCTGTACATTGGCATCTTAACTGCTTTTTCCCCATGTTATCCAGTTGGCATGCATATGTAGGTCATAAGGAATAGCAGTGTCAACCTGTAAGAAATATCATGATATACTCCATGCACTTCTGTATCTATACCTTGAATACTGAGTAAACAGGTGTTGGTATGGAGTGGAATATATATATATATATATATGTATGTATGTATATATACGTATATAAATATATAAAAGAATTTTGTTGTGCTGGATGCACTTAGGACTTACTTTCTTGGAAAATGATGTTGGTTTTGCTGTATTCTGAAGTCAAACAATTAAAACTGTGGAATAATAATATATTTCACATTCTGAGTCTCTTGATATGTAACATATCTGTAACCTAATAATAAGTAGTCAAAAACCTACTAAAAAGTTAATTAATTAGATGTGAATTATGAAGGAGGAACACAAGGAAAGTCAAACAAGAAGGTGGGTGCAGTTCTCTTTTATCAAACTCTGGTCTCCATCAGTAGACTGGTACACTACTCAAAACTGGAACAGACCATAAACTAGATATCTTAACATTTTGAAACATTTAAAGCAAAAGCAAAACAAACAAACAAACAAGAACCCTTAAAACTAGGCAAAAATGAAAAAAAAAAAAAAAACAAAAAAAAACAAAAAAAAACAAAAAACTAACAATTATTTGTGGTCAGAAGAGGGAAAAGATCCTGTAAGCACCTTAGGTAACACTTCCAAGTGTAGTCAAAGTAGAAAAATGCAGCAACTAGTTTTGTGTCCACTGTTCAGATTAATGAGTGTTGTGAGATACATGCATTCTCCGTAGGGAGTTGAGTGTTTTATTAACACGAAAAGGAGGACTAAGGAGAACCTCCATCCTTTACTGGATGTAGGGGGAAACTTAGTGATGAGAGATGAGGAAAAGGCTGAGGTGCTTAATGCCTTCTTTGCCTCAGTCTTTAGCGGCAAGACTAGTTGTTATCTGGATACCCAGTACCCTGAGCTGGTGGAAGGGGATGGGGAGCAGGATGTGGCCCTCACTATCCACGAGAAAATGATTGGCAATCTGCTACAGCACTTAGATGTACGCAAGTCGATAGGGCTGGGTGGAATCCACCCGAGGGTACTGCGAGAACTGGGGGAAAAGCTGGCCAAGCCACTTTCCATCATTTATCAGCAGTCCTGACTATCAGGGGAGGTCCCAGTCGACTGGTGGCTAGCAAATGTGATGCCCACCTACAAGAAGGACCGGAAGGTTGACCTGGGAAACTGTAGGCCTGTTAGTTTGACCTCAGTGCTGGGGAAGCTCATGGAGCAGATTATCTTGAGTGTCATCATGTGGCACTTGCAGGGCAAGTAGGCGATCAGGCCCGGTCAGCATGGGTTTATGAAAGGCAGGTCCTGCTTGACGAACCTGATCTCCTTCTATGACAATGTGACACACTTGGTGGATGAGGGAAAGGCTGTGGATGTGGTCTACCTTGACTTCAGTAAGGCTTTTGACACCGTTTCCCACAGCATTCTCCTCGAGAAACAGGCTGCTCTTGGCTTGGACTGGTGTACGCTTCATTGGGTTAGAAACTGGCTGGGTAGCCGGGCCCAAAGAGTCGTGGTGAATGGAGTCAAATCCAGTTGGAGGCCGGTCACTAGTGGAGTCCCTCAGGGCTCGGTACTAGGGCCAGTTCTCTTTAATATCTTTATCTGTGATCTGGATGAGGGGATCGAGTGCACCCTCAGTAAGTTTGCAGATGACACCAAGTTAGGTGCCTGTGTCGATCTGCTCGAGGGTAGGAAGGCTCTGCAGGAGGATTTGGATAGGCTGGACTGATGGGCTGAGGCCAACTGTATGAGGTTCAACAAGGCCAAGTGCCGGGTCCTGCACCTGGGGCACAACAACCCCAAGCAGCACTACAGGCTGGGAGATGAGTGGTCAGAAAGCTGCCTGGCAGAAAGGGACCTGGGAGTATTGGTTGATAGTCGGCTGAATATGAGCCAGCAGTGTGCTCAGGTGGCCAAGAAGGCCAACAGCATCCTGGCTTGCATAAGAAACAGTGTGGCCAGCAGGGCTAGGGAAGTGATTGTCCCCCTTTACTTGGCTCTGGTGAGGCCACACCTCGAGTACTGTGTTCAGTTTTGGGCCCCTTGCTACGAGAAGGACATCTAGGTGCTCGAGCGAGTCCAGAGAAGAGCAACGAAGCTGGTGAGGGGTCTGGAGAACAAGTCTTACGAGGAGTGGCTGAAGGAGCTGGGGTTGTTCAGCCTTGAAAAGAGAAGGCTCAGGGGCGACCTTATTGCACTGTACAGGTACCTTAAAGGAGGCTGTAGCGAGGTGGGGGTTGGTCTGTTCTCCTACGTGCCTGGTGACAGGACGAGGGGGAATGGGCTAAAGTTGCGCTAGGGGAGGTTTAGGTTTGATATTAGGAAGAACTTCTTTACTGAAAGGGTTGTTAAGCATTGGAATAGGCTGCCCGGGGAAGTGGTTGAGTCACCATCCCTGGAGGTCTTTAAAAGATGTTTAGATGTAGAGCTTAGTGATATGGTTTAGTGGAGGACTTGTTAGTGTTAGGTCAGAGGTTGGACTGGGTGATCTTGGAGGTCTCTTCCAACCTAGATGATTCTGTGATTCTGTGATTTAGTTTTGTTTTGTTTTAATAGCTACTGTAAGTGTTTAAATATTTATGGATGTGTAATGCAGATGCAGGTGAGTATGTGCATACACATAGTTTGCTATAATGTCCAAGTTCACACACTGTGCTACAGGTTTACTTTTTCTCTATTATGGCAAGCCATATTTCACCCTGCTCCTTCACTGTAGCTTCTTCAGGCAAATATATTGTGTTTGCCAGATTTAGACAAATCTAAAATGACTAAGAACTGGTGCACAATGGTAATATGAATAATAATAACCATAACAGTTAAGTATTTCCAGATCTGAAGTAGGCTTATGCAATTTAACAAACAGATACTATGTAAAGTTATTTTTCTTTTAATGTTAGGGTGTCTACCTCATTACAGGTGGGTTTTCATTTCTGTAACAATGGTGCTAAAAGTGCTATGGGGTGAATTCTGGCACTGCAGCTTTACTTGCAATGTCGGTAATATTTCCCTGGGAAAGGACAGAGCATAGCATCACTGATGCAAGAGCACTTGCAAGAATAAAGCTTTTAGAAACACTTAGTCCTGCAAGATGAAGAGGTTCTTGGCATCTTTTTTCTCTTATTGCCACTGCAATTGATTCAAGGTGATAGAAAGGGTGATAATGCCTCACAGTCATGGAAAGCAGAGTTATGGAATGTTTACTTTGTTATTCCAGTCTTCTCCAGCAGAAATCACTGCTCTTCTATGGGATAATGCAGACAGTGACAGAAAACTGATCCATAGGTACAAAAAAAGAGGATAGAGCAAAATGATCTAGAACCTGCACTAGACCCAGAAACACTTGGTAGAGTGGTTTTACCTTCCTTGGCACTCCAGGTCAAGGCCTTAGAGAGAGTTCCAATTCTGCATTTTCATGACAGGTTTTAATTTTTCTTGTCAGGTCATGATTGTCCATATACACAAAGTTGTGATTAGGTCCACGTGTGTCCAGATATGGCTGTCAGTACTGACTGTGGCTGTCTTTGCCTTCTTGTTTTACAGAATTTGGAGATTAGATGCTATCAACTCTTCATTGATGGGAATTGTTTTTGCCTCATGTTAAGCAGTTTATTGTTACATTAGTAAACACCACATAAATGAATAGATAATAAACACTGTGCAGAAACTGTTTGTATAGATATTGCCAAAATGATTGCAGCCAAATACTGTTAGTCATTATTTTTTCCTTCTTTTCCTTCTTGTAGGCTGATTTCCTGTATAACTTTTCAGTTTCCATCACAGCTTTTTATTGCTTGGCATATTTCGTTCATATATTCAGTACGCATTAGCATGTTTACACGAGAACAGGTTCCTACTGGTAGTCAACAAGCTACCACATTTAAAAAATAAACCAAACCACCGGTATTGGGGTATTTGTTCGCCTCTGAGGGTTCCTCCTGTTTTGCCTAATTTTATGCCACTACTCAGCATCTTGCTTCTCAGCCCAGGAGTTTCTGGCATCTAATCACAGGCACTTTGGAGCAAATGATAGAGATCTCTGTAGGCAGTTGATTTCCCTGTGTCTCATGCCCTAGAGATGAATATACTGCTCCCAAGTACTTCCAATCTCTCTTGGTCAAGAGCAAAAGCAAGGCTGGCTCCTGAATTTGCTGTGTGGGGAATTAGAGAACTACATTCTGGTTCCCATGTATGTCTTTGTATGCATTGTAGGAAACACACTTTTAATAATTCAGAAATATTGAACATATTCACATAATTTCTGAGATGATTCTCTTAATACTGAAATAGAAATGCAGGCTTGTTAATTTGCTTTCTCTACAAATGTTCAATTAAATATAATAAACATTTCCCCTTTAATTTGCAGAATTAGTGCTTTCAAGAAAACAGATTGAGTTAAGCTTATACAATTTCAAAAGGGAAAACTTTTTTGTCGTAGGATTATTATCTAGGAGCAAAAGAGGAGCAAAAGATCAGAAGATTAAGTTTGCTTTGGAAAATCACCTAATTGTTCAGAGGCAACTCTGAAGTTTAACTAAGTAAGTGTGTAACCGGTAAAAAGCTTATGAGACCATGTGCTTTTACTAGGAGTAGCACTTCCTAGACATCATTTTTAATGAAGTCAGAAGGACAGGTGTACACAAAATATGTATCTTTACATTTCTAATACTCCGGAGCAGCTATATTCTTTGACTTCAGAGGGAGCAACCAGTGCAGAATAGAGACATAGTACTGCCTTTTAAAGAAATTACCCTAACTGACTCTCATGTCCTTAGCAGAAATGTCATATTTAGGAAAACTATGATTCCCTTAGGACTGATTTCTCATTCACTACTTCAAAAAATTATGAGTCTCAAGGGAGCTTCTAAAGGCATCTTCAAATCTTTTTCCTTCCAGTCTCATTTGTTTTTGTCTTATGAGTCCTACAGCTCTCTAATGCGCCACATGAGGTTGCTGAAGTACATGTTCTTGCTGCAACTGAGATGTGAAGGAAGGAATACTTGTTTAGGTATCACTACTGCCCCTTGCTCAGATGTTCCAGCGATTTCAATGCAGACTTTACATCCAGATTTTCTTGTTTATCTGGCAGTTCATTATTTAAGGCCAGCCTGTCAAAGTAGGTTAAATATTCTTTGGGAAACATGGTCCCATCTTTGAGACACCACAAACATGTTTAATACAAAAAGATTGGCTTGATAAAAGGAACATGATAAACTTGCATCCCCCAAAATACTTTTCTGCTGTTTTTGCTGTATATTTCTAAGAGCATCAGTATGCAATGACAAATCTCATGGCAATAAATTCCTGGAAAAGGCACAGAGAGACACCAGCACAGCAGTGAAAAAGATTGCTGATGATTTGTTCTGACTACTTGACCTTGTGACCTCTTCCCCAGATATATGACCAAGATGGGACACTGCAGCACTTTATTGATGGTGGAGAACCCAGTAAGTCAAGCTGGATGAGGTACATCCGATGTGCAAGGCACTGCGGGGAACAGAACTTAACAGTGGTTCAGTACAGGTAAAGTACGCTTCATTTACTCAATGCAGCAAAAAGAGGTTTTTACTGAAAAATCAGACTGTTACTGTCACTGGTGCTGTTACCTTTGATTGCAAAGAAAGTGGTAGTGCTTTTGTGAATGTGTCCATTCGGGGCAATAGAAAAGCTACAGAGTGTAGTGAGAAGATGTATAACTCTTCTTGCCAGGAGTTGAGGCCATTGCAGCATGCACATCAGGCTGGGCCCTCTTAGGTGCCATTTGTGTGGCAATCACACTGCACGAAGCACTCTGCTCGTTTTCAAATGGTCTGATCAGACGCATGTCTATAAGTAGTCTTCCGCACTTCCTAAAGGTGTGTGTGCTGGAGAAAGGGGTAAAGGAAAGAGCCCCACTTGAAATCAGGTTTTCTGAGAGAGCCAGTCATGAGCCATGTGTGCACCTATGGCTTATCTGCAGAGTGCACCTGCTAGCCATGATTGTTAGCGCTTGTGCCTCTCAGGTTGCTGGATAGAGAAGGTCAAAATGTGAAGAAAATGTAAAGAAATTATGGTGCCTTTTACTTTATACTTGCAAACAGATCCAGAAAACCTAGACAATGCATTACATAAATACATGATCTCAGCTATAAACAAACCTTTTTTCTCAGAATCAGAAGCAACTGCTTGGCCTTATTAAACATGATAGGAAGTACATCAAAGAGTGGCTTGTGTTTGCC
The DNA here is from genome assembly GCF_009769625.2 of Cygnus olor. Taxonomy (NCBI): domain Eukaryota; kingdom Metazoa; phylum Chordata; class Aves; order Anseriformes; family Anatidae; genus Cygnus; species Cygnus olor. The sequence continues at coordinate 61,952,774 of NC_049198.1, read as the reverse complement.
AGCCACAGTGAGCAATCCTGGTTTTGGCTAGTTGTTTTAGAGAGTGGAGTTTCTTTTTTTCTTCTTTTTTTTTTTTTTTTTTTTAAGAAGGAATCTTAAACTTATTTAAAGTATCTTTAAAATTAAAAATAAAACATACAAAAGCAAGCTAAAATGAAATATATATAAAGTTTGATTTTCCCATAGGGTTCCAATTTAACGATGGTAAAATTGTTCAATTGCATTTTCAGCTTTTTTATTCTCTGGCCAGTTGACTAAATAATGCCACACAAAAAAATAACAATCCTATTTATACATTACAAATGTTTTATTATACCTTTAAATAGCTGATATTTATACCTAAAATCCTGTCAGATTTTAAATAAACGCAGTAGATAATGAATAAGGATTGCTGTAATGAAAGAGTATTTTTGTGGGTATCTTGTGAACTATTTCTCAGTGTGGCAGGGTGTGTGCGTGCATATATACATAGATATATAAAAATGTGTACATATATATAGATGACAAACCTAAATGGAACACGAACATGAGAAAGTCATTACACATCTGTCAATATTAAGTGGATTTTACAACTTTCCTTTCATGATGGAGTTTTTTACTTAGAGTTCCCTCTGTTGATCTGTTTTTGATTACTTCAGATCTTTATAAAATGAACTACAAAAACACAATTTAAAAAACTGGCATCCATCACCAGTGACTGCATCCAAGTGTAAGAAAATAGAAAAGTTGGACACTGAAAAACCGGCCTAATTTTTATTGTACATGGACGTCCTCCTCACAGAAAGTCAGCTGGTTTAAATTCATTCTGTTATGATTTGTAATATCTAAACGGAATTTTCTTCAAAGTGCTCTTGATTGATTGACCTTTAGCTGAACGTTTTGTTTTTATTTTGAGGCTGACAATAATGTTTGTTGGCATGTGTTCTGCTTCAACTGCGTTGGGACGCCATGAAGCTATCTTTATGAGTCATCCAACCACAATACTAAATACATGTCAGCAAAGGAAATATTATCCGAAAAGGGAAAAATCCCTTTGATGTACTTCAGCATGCAGAGATTTCTGCGAGTTTTGGAAGCTCTGCACGCTTGTAAGGAACGGTGTACGCTTACACTTTTTTTTTCTGGCCTACTCCAAGCCTCACAGACCACCCATTGCTCAAAAACAGTTCTGCTCTTTCAGCAGTGAAGTGTGTCATTTGGTTTTAGCACATTCATTTGCTGGGCTGCTGTGTTTATGTTAAGGGAAGCCAAACTGAGAGATGAAATGTTACAAGGGTGAAGTACAAAGTAGACTCAATTTTTCTCAAGTTAGGAGATACTGGTAATTTATAGCATGGCTTTGATTTTCATTTTTATGTAATAGTGGAAAGAATTAATGAAATGTGCAGTGCTGGGAAGAAAGAGAGAGAAGAAGAGAAGAGGAGGAGGGAAGGAGAGGGAGAGACACAAAGGGGAGAGTTTTTGTCAGATATTCATAGAACAGTAGGAAAACCATTCTGCTTAGCTAGCAGTGCCCTCCTGAGACAGGGTGGCAGTAAGCGAGGAAAATAACAAGATAAATGAAATTTTTGCAGCTGCTAGTAAAATATTGAGAATCCGCACTTTTTTATTGATCTTTATGATCCTGTTGCCAAGAGCCACTTTGCGGTGACAAAATATGTTGACAAGTGCATATCTCACTGCCATGAAAAATGTGGTAAAGGATTCTCCTTGTGTCTGCAGTGTTATACAAGGAACAAATTGCATTGCTACAGCCAATTCTTTATAGAAAGTCTAAATTTAAGGCCTACCAACCCTAAACACTTTTATCTTGAACTTCAGGCTAACATTTGTAGCAATTCTTCACTGAGAAAACTGGTTGAGGCCTAACATTATTTTATTTATTTATTTATTTATTTGGTCTATAGATGTTTTTCTGCCTTACATAAGCTGTTATAAAAAATGGTCATTTCTTGGTACTTTGACTGTACCATTTTGGTATGTAATCCTTCAGATGGAGTAGACTGTTCTTCTTGTATATATTGAATTTCTATCCATCTCACATGAAGGTGTTTTATTGTTCCATGTGAAGCCTAAGGGAAAAGTCACTACAAACTGATAACATTTTTATTTTATCTTGCGCCTGAATCTAATCGCACACAGCTTTTGTCCCAATGTAAAACTGTTAACGGTAGAAGTATCACTCTGAAACTATTTACACCAGTGCAAGATCAGGACAAGGCTGTAGTTTTTATACTACAGACTTTAGGATTTTTCTTTTTTGGTCTAAGATTACCCACAGTTTTCCCACAGAGTGATGCGATAACTTTTAAGGTAACACTAATTTATACTTACTGAAGGATCATCGATGTTATCCTTATGTTTCATACAGAGGAAGAATTCTGTGTTTGTATGATCAGATTGACTCCATTTTTGCACTTCTCTAACCCAAAGTCTATTTTACTCAATAATCCAAGATCTCTCTTTTTGGTGGTTTACTGCTGTAATGAAAGGACACATCATACTATAAGAAACCTCTGGCTAAAAGCACTCATTCAAATTAAAAGAACTGTCATTTATTTACTTCTAAAATTTATTAACTTCATCTTAGATAGTAAATGCAAATCTGTTTCAATGGCTTAACTCACTGAACTGTGTACATTGTACAAAATGAGCAAGGTGTTACATTTCTAAAATCATTTTCAAAGGGACGTTGTAAGAAAATATCAGTCTTTTCATAAAATCTTAACATTAGTGTAATGTTGGTGTTTAAAACACATTAGTTACAAATTAGTTAAAAGCAATTTGTTAACTGTGCTACAGAAACTGATCAAAGTCCTTCACTGAGGACAAATTCAGTTTTAAAATATTCAGTAAGATATTAATTTAGTTATGTGCAGAAATGATTCCAAAACTATGGATTTCTACTGTAATACTGTGTATGACAAGAGGAGTGCTCTATTCCTAAATTAGGCCCTTTTTATTTTTCTCTTGATTAGGTCAAATATATTCTACCGGGCTTGTATAGATATCCCACGGGGTACAGAGCTATTGGTGTGGTACAATGACAGCTACACATCTTTCTTTGGAATCCCTCTCCAGTGCATCGCACAAGATGAAAATTGTAAGTTGCTTCTCTATTTCTACCAGCACAAGCCAGAATTCCTGTTTCATATCTAATCAGTTATATTCCTAGGGTATTTTAAGACATATTAAATGAAAGTGACTATATATTTAAGGTAAGCTTGATGTATACAAAATAAAACCCCGAAGCTGATACACTTAAGCTACCAACATCATGATATAATTACCTAAATAAACTGAGGTGTCTGAAAGTGTGCAGGTCCACGCAGATTTCCCACTACGGCAGCCCCATTTAACTTGGTAGTGTGTGGAATCACTATTCCTTATAAGTGATTCACTACTAGTTTATTCTTAACTGATTTAAGGATAGCTTGGCTTCTTAACTGGTTCTTAGCTGATTTAAGAAGAGATGATTTAATTCTTAACTGATTTAAGAAGAACTTGATTCTTTCCGTTTGTTACGAGACCTATCACAAGAGACTGTGTAGCCAAAAGAGTAGTGTATTGTAGGTCCATCAGGCCTCTGTTAGCGATTGTTTGTTCTGTTACCTGAGTATCTTGAGAAATGCTATGTCTGTGTGATTGTAGAGATGAGTTTCTTGTGGTTAAAAGGTAAAAGCGAGCTTCTCTCAATACAAGTTGAGTGCAGGTAGCCTGAAATTACAATGAACTTCCATTCCATCCTGACCATCCCCATTTCCATTCATACTTCTACCCCTTCTCAATATTTTATTTTGCTAGGAATCATCACAAAATTAAGCATGGAACTTATAACACAGACCCAGTGCAATCAAGTGCTGGATACCTTTGTCTATAATGGGATTAGGTGATCCACGCACACCTTTCAATTTCACTGTTTGCATGTGGAACTCAATTAGAGGTTGCATCAAAGATCTTTTTTTCTGTTTTGACAGCTATATATGTCTACATGGTGGAAGAAACCAATAACGGATGCTTGACTGACTTTGGTCTAATGTGACCCTGTGGTTGCCCACGTATAATCAATTATATATAGGATACATATTTTCCATCAAGTATTTGGATATTTAAACAGCTATTGTAAGATGAACTCATGTCTTGCAGCAACTTAAGTAGTGAACCATGGGGGCAATAAAACAGTAAGATAGCAAGGATTAAAATGTCAAAAATAAACATCCTTTTTTGTCTTGAGTTTTCAAATCTGTTGGGCTTGAGAAGAGTTTAAAAGAAATTAAATTACTGGCAGTAATGTTTGCTGATTAAACTCATGCTCTGCAGTGTACAACATAGAAATATTATTTTTTCTTTCATGAGCTGAAGCTTTACAAAACCTTTATTTGAAAAGCACAGCATTATGGTTAAAATTTATAAATATTGTGACTTGTTATTTTTCTGTGAGAAAAGTTTGAGTTTCTTCTGCAGAGAAACTGACATGAGTAGATGAAATTCATCTCTGAGCATGGAGCCAGCTGCAGGCTGCTATAAGACTTAACTACTACTTAAACCCATAAGCATATCTACTGCATAGAGGTATTTTGACCCAGTGCAAAATTTGATCTTATTTCTTCCATGGACTTCTATGAATAAAATTAAAAGGAAAAAATAAGGGGAGGAAGGAAAAAAAAATAGAGTGATCTTTTTGGTGTGTGAGGTTGTTGTGGGAAAATGAAAGGGATCACCCCTCGTACTGAACATTTTTAGAGACATGAAAGATGTATTACATGTCTGGAAACTTGTAACAGACAGACCCAAGGATGTAACTCTACTTAGAACTCAGGTCCTCAGATACTCCAGAGAAAAATACGGTAGAAGGGACCTCAACTTAAGTATATAAAACAGCATATAATATTAGGATCATTGTGATTGAGAAAATAAAGTAAAACATAACTTTTTGAAGTAACTGGTATAATATAAGGTATTACCATAACATTAGTTTTTATTACATTTTTATTGTATATTAAATGATATTAGAATATTCCAGTTCATAAATGAAATTTAATTCTCATATTTGCTCTTAGAAATCTATTATAATGATTTACCTAAGCAAAGGTGCAGTTTCCAATCACCTGTTTAAGTAGGTAATTTTTATACACATACACAGGTATAAACGCTTTGTGACAGTAACTAAACATGAACATATGGAGACAGACATGCATACAACATTTAATTTAAAAGTCTCCATTAAAATGTTATGTCATGAAGTCGAGCATGACAAAATTAGAAAACATGAGAATGCACTGGGTGCAGGTGGCCTAAGTTATGCTTTTTTTTGCATTGTGGTTCAATCTCCCATTATCTGACTCATTTTTTTTCCATATGACCCTTGCTTCATTCACTGCATGATCTAGATGGTAGTCAAGGAATGAGGCAGCTGTTCAACTTTCTTCTGTATGTTTGAACTCCTGCCTTCCTTATCGTGTGATATCCAGATTTAATACTGAACTGCTTCTTTGTGAGAACAGTTTATTGCAACTGTTGCTGAAATATCTGAGTGCCTCATAAGCTGTAGCTTGTTCCTGTTTTGTAGGTGGGAAATCAATGCACAAAGATACCTCTGCCTATACTTTGCATTGTCTCATGGTAATCTGACTGCTATTAGCGTTAATCACACAGGTCGTGGTGAAGTCACTGGCTTTATATTGTATTGGTTGTGTGACTATTTGTGAGATGTAATAATACCCTTAGTGTCTGCGTATTGAAAGGATAAGGAAACTATTGCTGCAGGAGATATGTAAACCCTGTTGTATCTCAAGGAGTGTCTGAACAGGGATTTTTTCTTCATGCTTTCAAAATTCATGCTTGTCTGTGATATCACAATTGCACATGCTGATTGCAGCATGCAGAGTCAGGGTATCACAAGTACAGCAGTGTTTTCTTTCACATGACAATCTCACTGTATAACAAATGTATATCACAGTCAGGTTTCTCTGAGTCCTGTAAGCTTCAGATACCTCTTTGTATGAATTTTCATTCTAGTGTCACAGAATCAGCATCATCCATTCAGATCACTGTCTTGTTCAAGCCCATTGAAAAAATAAATTGTTAAAACAAAAGTGTATAATTCTAGTGTGAATAAAATAGAGGATGGGTTGGTTTTTTGTTTGTTTGTTTGATTGTTTTTTTTTTTTGTGTTTTTTTTTTTTTGTTTGGTGTCTCCCAAGATTGTATTAGTTCTAAAAAGGCATAAAAAGGATCTTATTTACTTTTCTTGTTTTCTCCCAGTGAATGTCCCTTCGACTGTAATGGAGGCCATGTCCAGACAAGACACCCTACAGCCATTTAATAAAAATAGCAAACTATCCCCTGCCACTCCACAGCGATCCGTAGTATTTCCACAGACTCCGTGTAGCAGAAATTTTTCTCTCCTGGATAAGTCTGGGTCCATCGAGTCAGGATTTAACCAGATCAGTGTCAAAAACCAACGAGTTCTTGCAAGCCCAACTTCAACAAGCCAACTAAATTCTGAGTTCAGTGACTGGCATCTTTGGAAATGTGGGCAATGCTTTAAGACTTTCACCCAGCGGATCCTCTTACAGATGCATGTGTGTACGCAGAACCCTGACAGGTAAAACCCAGGCTCTCTTTATTTCTGTATCTACTGATAGCCAGATCCACTGCTTTATTCTTTTACCAAGCTGTTATCATTTCCAAAACCAAACCATTATTAGGAGAAACCTGTACAACATAATTCATCTGCTGCTCTGTGAAGTAAGCTGATAAAAACCATTGCTTGACTTCCCTATTTGTAAAAACATTTGGTGCCTAAACGTACAGATAAAAGGAAATAGCTAAGGATATAATCTTGTTTTCAGAATGGTTTGGTACATCTGTTGGAAGCAACAAAATAGAAGGAAAATTTATGAATATCATAGGAGGAAAAATGAGGTCAAGATAATTAAAAGTCTCTCTGTCTTCCAAAGATAATCTAACTTGCTGCTCAGTGGCTGTCACAGTCATTTCAGGGTTCACCTATAGTGTGCAATGTGTATGAACTTAATTAAGTACTAAGAGGTAATGAATTGGAATTTTTTGCTTAGTACTATTTTTCTTCAGAGCATGCAAACCCATAAATCGTGCAAAGCTGTCAAAAGGAAATACCTACTCCACTAGTGATGTGGAGGAAAACAGATGCCACTTATTCAATAAACTAATATCCACACAGAAGAAAAATGTTGACTAGATACCTCAGAGTCAAAGTTGGTTTGAAAGTTTGTCAATACAGAATTTTATGGCCGTGAACTGAGGATGAAATTTAGCTGAACAAGTGAATTAAAATTTCAGGTACTCTGACCGGTGGCACAGTAAATATAATGGAACCATTATTTATGAATCAAAGCTGGTTTATTTGACAATTTTGATAGCTGGCAGGACAAAAGACAAAAATCAAATTAATTCAATAAAAAAAGCTGTCCATGTTTTGTCTCTTCTTCAGCTGTGAAAAGGTTTGAGCAGAACAGCTGAATCCCTGGCAACTTGTTCTCAAAACAGCATTCAATTGTGAATTTCTTTTAAACAAAGCAGTATAAAAACAGTCACCTGTGAGTCTGCGTGTGTATGCATGTCTATGTCTTTTTGTGTACGTGATTATCTATGTGTACACATATGCTTGTGTGATTCTGAGACTAAAGATACACTAGAGCATAAATCCAGTTTTCCAGGAGAATACTTCAAGCATGCTAGGGATAAACTTGATTCCATTCAAATCTTCATAGAATTTGAAGAGTTTATAATATTGCAAATGCAAATGCAAATGCAAAAAAAAAAAAAAAAAAATCAACATTTTCTTCTTTCAATGTTTTGTGAATTTCATGCTGGTCTTAGCAGAAACAAATGCTACACTAAAGAAGCTGTAGGACACAATGGCCAATTTAAGTGCCACAATATAGAATATCCTGAAAGGTCCACTCTCCAAAGCTTAATAGACTTTTTTGTTTTCAGTATTAAAGCATCCTAAGCAGATGCATAGAAGAGCATAAAATGCTGCATCAGGGGTCTAGAAGAGGTATGCTGCGAAGATCCTCCACATGGTTTCTTAGCAATTCATCCAGCCAGGTTGTGAAGACTAGATTTCATCCTTTTCTTCACTTGAACTTGTATCTCACTTTATAAAGAACCAAGCTGCAGACAATAATTAATACAAGAAGAGTCTCTCCTACTGGAGCTGTTCTGCACTCTAAGGTGTAGTTAAATACTAATTTGCCAGAGAGAACAACAGAAGATAAGTCAATCTTAGTATTAGGGCTGTCATCATGGAGGTTTGCCTTTTTATTCTATTTTCTTCTAAGTATCCTGTGTCTAATGTTCACTGAAACACAAGCTGGAATTCAAGTCTTCCGCTTTGGAGGTGAACACCATCATTAGTAGGTTCCTGATTCATGGTGTCTTCCCATTTTGCCTCTGCAAAAACTTGTCCATGCAATACAGGACAGATTCACCGTGAAAGTGTAGAGCAATTTTTCCTCAGAATACCCTACAACATAGTAATCAAATTATTTAGATCAGAGGACAGGTGGTTATATCTCTCCTGCAGGACCAAAGAGAGTAAAGGGTGATTACAGAAAGGACTCTAAAAATTTGGTGAGGTTTGGGGCAGAAGGATGGTTAATCGGTGAGTAAAGACTAAGTGTTGATGTAGAAGCTTTCAGGAAGATTTGAAATGTAATAGCTAATGCCTCTTTCTAAATACTCATGTTAGCTAAGTTAGCTGGTTTCATCTTTGACTTGTTGGTTTTTGTGAATCTAATTCTTATGAAACTTTTTCTGTTGTGTTATGTATAGATATTCTAATCTCAAGAGGATGCAAGACACACTGAGGAACAATGTGTTCAATACATACAGTTACTGCGATTCTCTGTTTTGTGACAGCCAGGTTCCCTCTTTACTGAATAATGGCTTACATCACTATATCTTCTCATTAAATAAATTATGTAGACTGCTTGAGGAGGCCACTTTTGTAATGCGTTCTTTGTTTTTGTGAGGCGTGCCATCAACAAAACTGTTGTAAAAACATTTCCCAACAGATCTGTTGAAGTGGGGCATCAGTCACATGAATCTGTTCAGTCTCATTGCAATTCATTTAGTGTTCTAAATACCAAAGTAATTGTTAGTGCAGATCATAACTGTTCTAGGATTTGGTTTCTCATATTCCCACTTTGAAATCATCACAGGTTGAACTTATATCATGGCCAGGTTTTGGTCTTTTAGAAGGTACCAATAGATAAGTTATTTAGTGGCTGGAAAAGAGTTGCCTTTGGTTTCTTGAACATACTGTATTTCTTCACATGAAATGTTCCTAAAGTGTTGTACAAAATTTCCTGGAGCCAAGAAAATACGGTATGATTTGTGAAAGAATACCTGCCTGCCAGCCTAAAGGACTGGATACAACTCTCTGGTTTGTATTTTCTTGCTGATAACTGCAGCACCACTGCAGCTGATAAACAGCTCCCCATTTATTGTCAGCAATTTGTGAGCAAACCAGCCACTATATCTTTGATGTGACTGAAGCAGCAAGGGCTGTCTAGTCTAGGAAATGACTTCAGACTATCTGTTCTGGCTTTGTATTTGTTTTTCAACAATGCTGATTACCTACAGCATGAGGTGCAGGGAAAACATCTTTGAACCTATACAGGAGTCCAAATCATGGACAGACATGAAAAAAGCAGTTTAGCTGGGACTTGAGAAATAAAAATAAAATAATAATATCAAAACAAAACAAAACAAAACAACAACAACAAAAGAACACCTTTAAAGCTACTCAGGCTCAGAAAACATCTGAATGAGAGCAGAAAGATGAACAGACATAAATATATATATATATTTATTTCCATTAGGTAGAGAAAAACAAATGTTCCTATTTAATATGTAGATGATTTTATAAATAAAACAATTTTTAAAACAATATGAATACAAAATAGGAAGAATTTTCAAGACCAGCTCTTTGCTGTTTTAGATAACAATTAGGTTTGCAACTTAAATTGAAATTAACTTTATTTAATGGCTTACTTATAATTTACTTCTCCCCATCCACGGAGATACTTTTTAGCTTGTTAAAATTTGTAAGGTTCCTCTTGGAAGCTAATAGTAAATGAGGTTAGAGAGAATGTGGGAGGTAAAGACTTAAATCCATCAAGATCTGAATTCTGGGACTTGCTGTGCCTTTCAGGGTTTTTTTAAACCTTGCCCAGACAGAAGCATTCTGAGCAACTCTTCCTGAAGCAGGATTCAGAAATCTGTCATCTCTCTCTTTTTTTTTTTTTTTTTTTTTTTTTTTTTTCCCCACTGTTGCAGAAATTTCCAACATTACTATCTGGGGACTCCAGAAAAGGGTATACAGCATAAGCCTCTGTGAATCACCTTTAGAGCAATATATATATTATAATTTTACAAATATTTATATTTATATAATTTTATATCATTTTAATCAGCATTTTTTTTTCTTCTGCTAATGACACAGTTTCTTTTAACAACTTCTTTCTTCTTTCTCACTTGATCACCACTTTCAGGATGTATTGATATTGGGGGAAGGCAGATGGCTGCAATTCCCGAGAGTTGTCTGTGGAACATTTTCATATACAGTTTGTACACCTGTGTGATATGTATTCTCATTGATTGCCAAGTATTTAAGTTGACAATTTTAGGAAAACCCCTCTATATAATTGTATCTGAGACTGATAAATTGTAGATATTACCCGGCCTTCGCAATTCTTTTTTATTCAAAAGATATTATTGTACTTTTATTTTGCTGTTACACCTCAAAATTTACTTGCGAGGTTTTTGTTTTGTTTTGTTTTAAAACATGAGCTTGTAGTTTAAAACTGACAATTTCATAGATCTTATTCTCTAATATAATAGCCCAGACCATTTTGTGTTTATCTTTTTCTTTATAGGTTCTGTGCCTTTGACCTTGATACTCTCCTTAAGGTCCATTAATTAATTTAAACATCTCCAAAAAGACAAACAAAAAGTAAATGTGAGCAAGAGTTGTCTATTTCTGTTTATAGAGTGCTATGGAATATTGCTCAATTAAAGTAAACATCATGCTGAATTTAATGCTTTTTCTTGCATAATCTTTTCACAAAGGTTTGCAAACTCCCAGTACTCGTAGTTAATAACAACAAAGGGTGTACAGAGTAGCACCTCTCCCTGACAGCTTCAAAAGTTTGACAACACTTACTCACTCTAACTTTCTGGTTTTGTTAGCTCCTCCACAAACATTTGTAAAAGGCAATCCTAGAATCCCCGGTGGGCTCAGCTTCCCTGTATGTGCTGATGCTTGGTGCATGAAGTGCTCAGGGCTGTAGCCTTGCTGCGTAAGCAGAACACAACAGCAGCAGGGGATGCAGAGTTGGGTCCAGATTTAGTGAATGTAACCCACTCATGGTCACACTGATGCTAGGAACGCTTCAGTGTGCAAGCTAGAAGTACCCTTAGGTGTCAATGTGTTCTACAGACTCTTAGTTCAACTTGTTAGAAGAAGACCTCCCTCCAAAATACGTTTCTGTTCAGAAAACTGTGACCTAGTTTCTCTGGCTGCAGCTGTGCTCTTTATCACTGGTTACTGCATGTTTTAGAGCTTCTTGAAGTCTGGCCTTGAAAATCGATGCTTGTAGCATTTCAGCACTCTCTGCTTTCATTTCTACCAGAGGCTGTGGTGTGACAGTTTCCCCCGCAGCTCCATGAAACCCTGCCTTGGGCTGAATGGCATGTTTTGTTGCTGGGCTCAGTGTGCCACACTCTGACACTGACAACAATCACATTGTTTTCTTCTCAGCCCTCAACAATAAGAAAAGCACCTTTAACTGCCTGTCAGTCTCTCTTCTTTCAGTTGGTGTTTTTCTAAGGCTTTTACAAAAGGGAAAATCAGCAGCAATATGCCAGTTTGTCTTTCAGTGTAGAGTTACTGGTATTCAGAATTCACCATTATGAGGAACTCAGCTCCTAAATATTGCATTGGCATTCCACATGACCTGTGAAAACAGCAACTTTGGTTCTGAGGAGGCCTCACCAGAAACCAGTTCATCATAAAGGAAAGAATCTGAAAATTCAGTGGAAAATAATTATAAGATTTTTCAGGATTATAAAAATTCAGTGTACCTTAAGCATGCTTCATAAGAATTTATGATTTAGAAAATATGTTTATACTGGCTGGATGTACTTAAGAGTTAGGGGTTAGAAAGTACATTGTTTCAGCAGAGGAATGGTAAAAGATAAATAATCAGAGGGATATGTTGTTTTTGCTAAATGAAAATCTAAAAGTAATCAATCTAAATGTACAATTGTCTGTCAGCAGCTATTCCAGATGTGGAGAAATGGATTTTTTACATTGTTATGTCCTAACATGTTGCCTACCTGCTGCATAAAGCATGAGCTTTGGTTATGCTCAATAAGCCTTATGGGGAACATGACATTTGTACTGGTCATGTACAAGATGAAATTTCTCGTAGAAAAATTCATACAAAAAGCATATGACATGAAAAGACACCATCACCACAGGGCAAAATCATTTAAGAGATTTTCTTAATTAGGGAGCAAAAAATATTCTTGACTGCTTTCCTTTTTGAAAACACAACTTGAAAACCTTGGAAAAGCTCAAAATTTAAATAACTGCAAAACCTTAAAACTATTACATTACAGACATTCCCTCTTGAATTTCACTTTAGTGGGCCATCATATGGTCAGGAACTGTAAGATTAGGCTTCTAGAAAATGCTGATGTATGCAACACAGTAGTAAAGATACATAACTGATTGATGGTGCATGTGGTCAATGACAAGTGTAATTTTTCTAACATGAGAGTTTGGTTCTAGATATCCTTCCTTTAAGCTTAGACAGGAACTAGGAGAATATGTAGGTAGGCAGTTAATGAGAATCATTAGAACTGCTTTTGACAGATGTCAGCACATCACTTTTATCAACCCGTTGCTATACATCAGTTTAGCTGTCCTTAAATGTAACTTTCTTAAAAATACTAAATGAGAAGATTTTGGTCAGGGTTGATTTACATCTGGAAGGGCCTACAAGATCCTTTGTAAAAATAAATAAAAAAAGTCAGTGATGAAGAGATTCAAAACTATGTTGTTCCTGGTACATGATAGTTGAAGGATAATTTTTTATAGAAAAAAATATTTCTTCAGACAGTCAGCATGTACTTTCAAGCCCTGGTACACCTGTTTTTATCAAACCAGTTACCTTCATGCTTGCAAATATCCCCGTACATCTGCAGAGAAATATTTTAGGTATGTAGGCCTTTATATGAACTGACTGACATCCATTTTGCTTGATCATTAATTTTCTGGAACATCAGTATGCATCATGGCCATGACACAGCTATGTTTATATTCACTTGCATACTCACTAGCTCAAGAAGGTACGAAGTGTTCTAAGTAATTCCAGTGGGAATTAGCTTTTCTGGGCTGGGGCCACAATCAACCTAGCAACACATCATTGCAAAAACCACCTGTGATGAACACTGTTTTTGTCACTTTGCCCCTTCTGCCTGTAGCCTTCTAAGATCACCAGAGATCACCATCTTAATTCAGTGTCCCAATGCAGACAAAGCGATGGCGGAAGACATGATTGTTACATCAAAGACAGACCTGCTCTGCCCACGTCAATGTATTCACTGAACCACGCATTGCTCATGTCCAGTTGTTCTGCACCACTTTTTTTTTTTTTTTTAAGTATTGATTTTATCTTCCGTCAAGAAAAAAAATTCTGAACACAGTAAAATGGTTACCAGAGGAGGGAAAAAAAAGGAAAAAAAAAATACAATTTTTCTACTTATTGAAAGTCTTTTTTTTTGCTCTTGAAAAAATAGTGTAGTATCCAAAATTTGTGAAAATTTGGCATATTTTGAATCTGTCTACTGTATAAATTAGATATGGCATTTTTAAATTGTTATAGTACTTCAATGCCTATATAAGCTTTCCTTTTAAAATGAGCTGTTTAATATGTCATACCTCTAGCCTGAAAAAATTACTTATTCTGCCCACTTCATTCTTAATCAGAATCACATGTGTATAAATCGGAGAAATGTATCTGCCAAAAGAGTAGGTTAACTTCTTTAAGAGCTGTTCTGCCAAGACATGGATGAATGGAAAAAATGCAGTCTAAGTGATCTAATAATAGGTAATTTTTACAGGGCTCTTTGTCTTGAGCATCAGCCAGTGAAATTTATTCTGAGTATATTAATATCCTTTGAAAACAAGGATACTTAAACTCAAAATTTATTTTGAGCCAGTGTAGGTGGTAAAAAGATCTTACTTGGTATCACAATGTTCACTGATAGCAGGCTTGGAATTTCAACAATTTACATGCAAGTTACAGTGTGACTTTTCAGAATATGAAATTAATCACATTGACTGTTAAAAAAGAAAGAAAGAAAAAAAAGATTAATTGGTTTTATGTAGTGTTGTATCATTTATTGTGGTAGCTGTTAAAAATAGATAACCAGAGGCTAATAGATGTTAATGGTCCCTTTCACTATTAAAAAAATCAATGTTTCTTGGATACAGAATATCTTAATGTGTTCTTTTTGCTTAAAAGTTTTTGATTTGAAAATGTCTAAACAAATAATTCTGCATTCACAAATCTTTGTTTTACCAGCACTTGAAATTTCATGTCAATTTTGATAAATATTTTCTGTGCAAATTAACCATGCACTTGCAGAGAGAAGACTAGCAAACATGTTACTGCTTGTCTTCCAATAAGGAAAACAGATATTCAGTACTTACTTTTTTTTTTTTTCCCTTCTTAAAATATTATTTTGCATATATTCATATTTTTAAGGGCTGTATCATCCAGGTTAAGTAACCTATCCATAGGTTTTACATATTTCTTTCAAACTCGGAGAGCAGTTAGATTTTCAAATGTAAGTAATTAAAATTATAAGCTATTGAGTTATTGACCAATACTGAGCTATTAATCAAGCTAAAAAATTCTACAATCAGGGTTCACTGCTCTGAAGCACTGTAAAATAATAGTATTTGTGTTCAGTGATGCAAGTAGCCACAATTAAGCAGTTCACTTGACAAATGAGATAGTTCACTTTATTTTGCACTTAATTGAATTGTACATGCTTGGTCACCATTGTCCCCTTCACTATAGTTTTGGTTTCTAGCCATTTAAGCATACACATTTATTAAAGAGAGAGCAATTAAGTTGGTGGTTGCCATTGGCTCTTGAGATGCAGACATCAAGAGCTGTGTTTAAAATGTTTTACAGGGTAAATATCCAAATCCCACCCCATCCCTCTCCGTCCCCTGGATTTTTAGTTTCCTTAACAAAAAGTCTGAGGAACATGTAGGACTCTGTCACTAACTTATATGAAATATGAAAAGGAAAAAAAATGTAGTATGTTGATATTAAATCACTTTTTACAAAACAGAAATATATAGATACAATTTCTTTATACTTAATTTCAGTTAGCAAAGGTATTTGCATTTCAGAAGTCCTGTCTCACTTTGCTGTCTTGTATTCTTTTCTTTCCGTGTTTACAGTGTGTTTGTTATGATTCTGAATTTGTAACATCTCAGTCAGGTTTGTTTGTTTATTTGTTTTTAACAAGCTGTGATGTTGAAAACCTAATTTATGGGTTCCATTTCAAGATCACAATAAAGACATTTTCAGTCTGGGTGGGAGAAACCTGTTAATTAAATTAAAATATTTTCAATAGCAGTAAGAAAATAGAAAATAGAAAAGAAAATTAAAAAACTGTAAACAAGGTGGTTAATTTTTCCAGTGTCTTTCATTGCAAAATTTGTTCTCAAAAATAAAATAAGATTAAATAAAATAATAAAACTAAAAAATAAACAAAACAAAACAAAACAAAATAAAATAGATTCCTCCAAATCAGTATGAAGACCTTCACTATAAGCAGTTATAGAATCCCTGTTGAACATATCTGCAACAACCAGACATATTTGTAGGTAAGACTATAGCAGGCGCCAGTAGTCAGAGATCTTCCTAAGCCTCTTAACTCTGATGTATGAGGAATTTTCTGTCAATCAAACCACACCGAGTCTGGGAAAATAAGCAAAGCATCTGATGTGTAGTGCTGATTCACTAGCTCGCTGAATTCTGTTTTGTGGGCCATCACACCCACAGACTGTCAGGTGATTCCTGCACAAGTATTTTACATTTGCTAAAGAAGTCATGAAGATTTGGGTATGTGTCTACCAAGAAAGCCCCAAAGAACTGCCCCCGCAGCTCTCTTTGGAAATTCCTGGGAAGACCAGATGCTCCTGCCCACGTAGTTTCTGACTTGGGATGACAGGGCTCACTGACAGCGTGGTGTTTCCCTTTCCCATTGCAGGCCCTACCAGTGCGGCCACTGCTCCCAGTCTTTCTCGCAGCCATCGGAGCTGAGGAACCACGTCGTTACACACTCCAGTGACAGGCCTTTCAAGTGTGGCTACTGCGGCCGGGCCTTTGCTGGTGCTACTACACTCAACAACCACATCCGGACACACACTGGGGAAAAGCCCTTCAAGTAAGTACTTGAAGCCAGCAGCATTTGACTGCTGTGATTAGAGAGGGAAGCGCATAGCTGCTGCTCACTAGCACCACCAGTCCGCACCAGCACATGGGAGAGGCTGTCAGGAAAGCCATGGCCAGATAAATCCATTTATGTCGCAACTAAAATCAGAATTAAACAAGGTTTGTTTTCAGGTGCCTTGCAGGCCCAGAGCAATTTCCTGTCCTCTGATGAGAATTTGATTGTTTTAATTAAACAACAAGCTACTGCCAGAGAACCATAGCTGAAAATACACTGAAGATTGGGACAGGCTATACTGCAAGAAGGTTTTAGGTTTCTCTGAGGCAGAGGTAGCTGGAGTTTCACATGAGAGCTAATTTGGATCTGGTTAAATATGAGGATGGGGAAGGAGAAGGGGAATATACATCTTTTTTTAGCCTCAGAACCACTGCATAGAAAATGCAACTCTGTCTTCTGGCATAATTTTGGTCAGATTATAATAATAAATTGTTAGTGTTTAGCTATCCAAAATATTTTAAAAAAGGAAACATTGCCTGATCAAGATGTTTTTTAATTAAACAGACTCTGCTGACTTCTGCAGTTTCTGTTGATTGAAATTAAGGTCAAGCAGACATCTGAGTCTCAGAAGCTTTCTCTTCTCTACCCTCACCTCCAGCAATAGCAAAGCTGATCCAAGTCATTACTTTC